>NC_052494.1:603653-808487 GCF_009730915.1 Dioscorea cayenensis subsp. rotundata | reverse complement strand
TGGCCGAGGAAGCTGGTAGACGATCGATGAATGGTCGCCGGAGACACCATGAAAGGAGCTCGTCGCCGAGGAAGTTTCCGGGGCCTAGCATGCATGTTGCTACCATTCCTTTGCTTAATCTTTGGCTGCTTTTCATTTTTCCTCTGACTATAAACACCATTCTTTGCACTGGATCACCTTCTCTTATTATCTGTATCAAATTGAAGAGGAAATTATCATTTTAAACATTAGGATATAACTATTGAGATTAATTTATATAATTTTGTTACCTTTTCATCTTTGGAGAAGACAAGAGGCTTCACTCTGTCACAAATGTGATCAAGGATGAGATCATCCATGTCATGGAACAATGGCACCTGAGAGAAGACATGATATATATATATATATTTGATCATATCTATAGTCAAAATAATTTTCATTACAGGAAATACTTTAATTACTGATTCAATTCATTCTATGATAATGCAGCTTGCTTTCATTTGTTAATGATGCATTTTGGTTTAGCTGATACAAAAAAGAAAAAACAAACTGCAGAAATACTTTGCATTGATTGCCATATGTTCTGATTCTTAACAAAAAAAAAATGCAGAAATAATTTGCAGAGAATGAGATGTTGAATTCTAATTCTTTCAAGTATTAACATTGATTATATGCAGAAATAATTTGTCAAGAATGAGACATTGAATTCTAATTCTTTCAAGTATTAACATTGATTATATGCAGAAATAATTTGTCAAGAATGAGACATTGAAATCTAATTCTTTCAAGTATTAACATTGATTATATGCAGAAATAATTTGTCAAGAATGAGACATTGAATTCTAATTCTTTCAAGTATTAACATTGATTATATGCAGAAATAATTTGTTAAGAATGAGATGTTTAATTCTATTTCTATCAAGTAGTAACATTGACTATAAAAAACAATGTTTGGAGTGTAATGCACCTGCTTGATCAAATCAATGCAGAGATATCGCTTGATACCTCGCCGGAGACCTTCTGGAAAGTCTCCGATGATCTCCATCTCATTCTCACCTCTCAATGTCGCCCACCGCTGTCGTTCATACTGTCGAACTCTCTGTCTCAACCTCGACGGAAGTTGTCTCCTCTTCATCCACCATTCCATATCTCTGCATCTTACCTGCATTTTTCTCTTCCTTGCCATCACAGCATGCAAGAACACCTACATTTTTATTTTACAAACATCAACTTAATTCCAAATTCACATAAATCTATAAACAGTCAATTGGAAAAGCAAAACTATCAATAAATCTACCTGAATGTTTCCAATTAGCAAAGTGAAGAGCATTAGCCCACTCAAAACTATAACTATACTGAAAATCACTTCCAACCAATGACTTGTAGGTTCAAGACAATTACCGAAAGTGCTGTAAAAAAAAAACAAGATAACATTGATATGGTGAAAGTTTATCTACATTACTAAATTTTTTCATCATTAGTTTTGAATATTTTACCTGAGAGTCATAAGACCCCAAAAGATTGGGTAGAGAACTTTAACAACAAGTGAATTACTTGATACAACAGGAAGTGCCCAATTGTAGATGCCATAGTTGAAAGGACCATCCATATCTAAACACATCGGTGTGTTTTTACTTCCAATCGATCTTTCCAAGTTACTATCACAAGTAAGTTCTTTGAAGCCGGAAGGTAAGAACATACGGTAGCAGAGTTCCTTTGAACAAGCAAGCGATACAAGATCACAATTGTTGTTTTTTTCACATTGTTGTCGAAGACATGAGGATACTCTTTGGATCGCGAGTACATACCAACATCCACCAGCTACCTGCAGTTCCAAATTTGTATTATTGTTTTGAAGTTTCAATAATAATGATGTACCGCCGATGTCTTTAGTTTCGTATTATTAATGTGAAATAAGTTTAAAGAACTTACATGAGAGGCAATGAAATAGGAAATGAGATTGAGAGCGAAACCCCACCAAATTGTGCCGAATATATAGCCGGTGACTTTCTGCATCTTTTGCATGACATAAATAATGTGGTAAACTTTTCGGAAGGAATTGGAACAAGAACATGAGCAAAAGTATTGACATGATAAGCCTGATTTCTTCCTCTCTGATTAGTTTCGGTAACACCAACCAGAACACCACCTTCACAGCACTCAAAACAATCACAAAATTCATTCAGCAAACAAAGCAAAACCATATAATTCCATCTTTCAATTACTGTGCTTCATCTATTGAGTTTTAACTTATTTTTTTCTCAATCAATACATATCAATCCTCATAATCTCAAACTCTCATTCCTCATAATCAATTCTCATATATATATATATATATATATATTAATAGTAACACCACCTTCAAAACACTCAAAAACAATCACAAAATTCATTCAGCAAACAAAACAAAACCATATAATTCCATCATTCAATTACTCTGCTATGTTGAGTTCTAATTAACCTTTTCCCTATCAATACACTTCAATCCTCATAATCTCAAACTCTCATTCCTTATAATCAATTCTCATATATATATATATATATATTAATAGTAACACCACCTTCATAACACTCAAGAACAATCACAAAATTCATTCAACAAACAAAATCAAACAATATAAATCCATCTTTCAATTACTCTGCTTCATCTATGGAGTTTTGATTATTCTTTTCCATATCAATACACATCAATCTTCATAATCTCAACCTTTCATTCAAAATAATCAATTCTCATGTCTATATTCCATATATATATATATATATAAATAAGAAACTGCATGAAAGAAGGAAGATAAGAGAGAAAGGAGGAACATACTTGAGGAACAGGAAGGATGACAAAAACATCAAACCAAAAGCCTTTGATGGATTTTAGATAATGAGAAGCAACATCTCTAGCATCCCAAACAAGTTTTCCACAACCCACAACAAGTGATTCCCTTGAAACATAAGCCAATCTAAACTGCAACCAAATATGAGCAACATGAACAACATCAGCAAAAGTCCTCAACATAGTGACCAAGAAAGCCAACCCCCCATCCATGTACAAACAAGGAGCTCCGGCACGGCCAATGGTAAGAGAGTAGAAGAACAAAGGATCAATGGCAAGAGCTAAGGCACGGGAAAGGAGAAAAATGCGGTTCCAACGCTGAATGTGTTTGCTCCGAGGATCAAAAACTTTAGAGGTTTTGGAATTGGAAGGGTGGTGGTGGCGGCGGGGAAGAGAGGAGTGAGAGGAGGTGATGGGGAGGAGGGAGGAGCCGGCGTTGGCTTGCCAGTTGGGGGAATGAGCACGGTCACAGGTGGTGGAGTGGAAGGAAGGAACGCCGGGTTGAGTGCAGGCATAGCATTCTTGAACACCATTGTTGGTTGTTGTTGTGGTGGTGGTGGTGGTGGTGGTGGTGCTTGTATCTTCAAGAGGTTCATTAATGGAAGTTGATGATGGATTGAGATGATCAGTTGTGATGAATCTGCAATACAACAACACAACAATGTTTGCAAGAAAAATTCACTCAGTAACAAAATTGTTGTTGGTTTTGAACTTCATGCACAACAAGAAAAAAAAAATTGTATATGAAAGAATTCTTTAACTGAAAGAGAACAGATGCTTGCTTTAATTGAAGTGAACAAGAAGAGGAGAGCAAGAGGAGATTAAAATAGGAAAAATTAAATGAAAAATTTAGTCATTTGTAAATATCATGTTCTTTTCTAACAAAGTTGGTCTTGAACTTCATGCACAAAATAAAAAAAAAATTGCATGTGAAGGAATATATGTGTGTGTGTGTGTGTGTTTTTGTGCAACAGCTTAGAGAAAACAGATGCTTGAATTAAGGAGAACAAGAGGAGGCCAAGATAAGAAAAATAAGCAGGGAAACACACTGATGTTTACATGAAAAATCTTCAAACAATGAGGGAAGAATATCTTGGGAAATTAATGAGAGATTCACTGACTTAATACTTTGTGAATAACATCATTTCTCTAAGGAAAGTTGGTCTTGAACTTCATGCTCAATAGAAGATGCATATGAATGAATATGTTCAAGTTTGTTACCTTGAGAGATAGAGGAGGAGCTTAGAGATGGAGAGCATGTTGTTCCATGGATCAAAGGAGAGCAGAAGGATTCACATGTAAGTTTAGTTTGTGGTGTTTAGAATGGAGAGAGAGATGATATATATAGAAAGATATATATATATATATATATATATATATATATATATAGATAAAGGGTGAGAATAGTGTAGTTGTGTAGTGGAGCTTGAAGGAGTAAGGAGATGCATGTATGTATTTGAGAGAGGATTTTTTGAAAATTTTTAAAAAAAGTTCACTTTTGATTTTTTATTTATTTATTTATTTATTTTTTTGACAAAGTCGATGTCGACAAAGAGAAAGGACAAGTCGAAGAGAGGGGTTCGAACTCGAGATCTCTCATTTATAACTAGGGTGAGTTACTATTTAAAGTGCTAGGCAGTTCCTCTTTTTGATTTTTTTTAATAAGGAATATGATATAGAATTTTGGGAATAAATTATAAATTGTGTTGGGTATTAGATTTTGTTATTTTGACATCAAATAGGTTTTTTTTTAATACAAATTATTAGGTGTTAATTATATTATATTAAAATAACTACAAGGTCCTAACATAAAGTGTTCGTCTAAAAAAATGTAAACTTTAATTTATACTGATTAAAAACATAAATATGTTGAAATAATAACTTCACTCGTGCAAATCTTTATTTATATGAGAAAAAATAAAAATACATATTTATTATTAACAAGAAAACTTTTAGTTTGTCCAAAAAAATACAAAGGGTACATATATTTATTATTAATAAGAAAACAAAAAAGTTAGCCAAAGGTCATATCAAGCAAACTAATTGTTGTAGTTTATAAATTAAAATAAAAAATTATATTATTTATTATTTGGTTTTATATATATATATATATATATATTTCAGGCGACTAGGGTAATCTTTGTGGTTAAGGTTTGTAGTTAGAATTTCAATAATAATATATTAATAATAATAAATTTGAAATTTTTAAATAATATTATTGTTAAAATAGGTATAAATATCAATTTTGAAGAAAAATAAAAAATTACAAGACAAAAGGAATTTATCAAAATACCAATAAATAATTTATCTAAAAATATCATGTCATGCCATGTCATTTAGCGCATGAAAAAGAAATAGAATTATTTGTACGAATGTGAATCAAAGGACAAGAGGCAATCATACGGAACAAAGTCTAATCAAACATAATTTATCATTCATTATATCATTTTTTATATAAATATAAATAAATAAATGCCTTCATATTTTTATAAAAATTATTTTTATCCGTCCTTTCTCCTACCTCTTATCTAGAAAGAGAATAAAAAATACAAAAAAAAAAATTCATTATATCATTTTATAAAAATAAAATGGCTTCATATATATATATATATATATATATATATATATATATATATAATATTCATACAATATTTTTTTAAAAAAATTATTCTAACTATCATATATATCTCCTAACTTTTATCTAAAAAGTGAAAAAAAAAACAAATAAAATAAAATATAGTCTCAAAAGCAAAATTAAAATGATATAATTATTTAAAAAAAAAAAAAAAGAAATCCCTTAGTTCACACGTCTCTAGCATGCATAATTATTACTAATCACAGCATCTTAAATTGAAAACTTATTCTTCCATGAAAAGGGATTAAATGGAATCAATAAAATTCCCAATTTTCCAATTATTATATTTATTTTAGTTATTTACTTTGTAATAATAAATAGCTAATTGAATTCAATGATGAATGAATATGAACTTCATTATTTGTAGAATGAATATGAGACCTTTTTTTCTCTCTTGAATGATTAGTATTATTTGTTGTCACCTTGTTTTGGTTGCATTATGCTTGTCAATCATGGAAACAAATCCTTCTATTATTTGATCACATTGATCAAAGTTAGAAAGTCACTCCATAAAAATTAGGAATATATAGAAAGAGAAATAAATCACTAACAATATAAATCAGAATAACTGACTGTGAGTGACCACCCCTAAAATAGGGATAGTTGGTAATTCATTCTCCTCCATACTCAAAAGTTATTGAGTTGTTTATATTCATTAATTTGTTTGTCAAATATTTTTATAATTATTTAAAAAAATTAATAAAACTAATCAATAATTTTATGTTATATTCTCCTTATATTCAAATTTAGAAAGCTAACAACAATCATTTGTAAAACAATTACGAATTTTTATTTATTTATTTATTTATTTATTGCAAGTTATGAGAGAGTTGATAAAGTGGAAACTTATCTCCAAATTTGTTTTATATCTGGACCACTTTCAATTATTCGGTTTACTATAAATCAATTGATAACTAAATTTCACCCAACAAATTTAAGTCTAAATGTAATGTAGCATCCATATCTTCAACTTGCCATGAAACAAAACACACTCAAAATCTAAATGTTCAACATGATATTACAAAAAAACAAGAAAAAAGAAAAAAAGGACATATCATGTGATGTGCTCATTGTCTTATTCCCAAACCAATATCTCATTCATGTCCACACAAAACAAATAGTAATAATAATAATTAGAATGAAATAAAAAGAAGAGTTCTAATCTATGGAAAAAACACTGGTCCATATTGATGCATGTATTTCTGATCATGAAATGAGAGACCAAATGCCATTTGGAGACTACAACTCATCTGGATGTTTCTTCATTGAATTCTCTTCCTTTACATTATAAATCAATATAAATATGTATATCTACATATATGTAACTCTTTGGGGTCCTCCAAAACTCTCTTGAGTTTTTAGGCCATGCAATCATGTGAATTAGAACATATAGAAGGACAAAATTGTGTTAGCAAGTTGTTTCTAAAATAATTGAAGAATAATTAATATCAGAGTTTGATTGCTTGAAAACCCGCCAAAGAGTATAATATCACAGACAACTGCCGCCTAACGCAATGGTTGGTCAGATTATAACAGCATTGTTCATCCACTGTTTTTGGGCACAAAACCGTTTAATGGTCTCAGTAAGTCACTTGTGAAAAAAATTGTATCTCTTTCATTAAAAGTTGCATGGTAGGAGCCTAGGAGGGACTTATTAACTTAATATAATTTTTTTGAATTTTTTTTGAGTGTGCACGTGACATTTGGTTGAGTTAATAAGACCCTAAAGAGTAGATAAACCACTGAAATTGGTGCATGTACTTTTGTATTTACTTTTCCTTTAGCAAATCCTTAAGTGGAGATGCTTATCCTTGTTATAAAAAAAAAAATTATGATGTCACCTAATATTTTGAGATGTTTTGTTTATTTTTAAAATATTTAATTATATTCTTTTTGGATATAATTGTTTTATAAATGTTGTTCTTAATTATAGTTTCTCGATATAATTGAAAATTTATGTATTAATAAGCATATGCTCTTATACTATAATAGAACAATCAGGGGCGAAGTCACAAATTATATAGAAGGGAAGGAAGGGGGGACTACAAGTTTTAAAATAATTAATTAACAAAACTTTTAAATTAAATTTTAAAATTATAAAATACATTTAATTTTTTTATTACAAGTAAAATTTAAGAGATATAATTAAAATTAATTAGTGTATCAAAATATATATATTTTTTATCATAATTTAGAATAAACCCTAAAATTTATTTAATAAAAACTAAATTTATTTAATAAAAACTAAACTTATTTTGATTTTTTAATAAATACTTATTTGAGATGTTTATTTATCTTTTCACATACTACTAAACTTATGATAAAAAGATATATTTAAAATTTGTGAATAAAACTCAACAAAATAAAAATCTAACAAGAAAATTGTAAAAATATAAAAAACTATAAAAGCTCTTATTTATAATTAAAATAAATAAATATTATATTAATTTTGGAGAAATAAATGTATGAAAAGCCAGTACATAGGATCACAATATAATTTTGAAAAGTTAGATAAAAAAGATATTACTGATTAAGCATTAAAATAAAATATTTAATATCTGAATGTATTATTTTAAAATCTAAAAATAACTAAGATTAAATTGCATTGATTAAATATTAAATTAAAATATTTTTGTATTATGATAATTATTGGTAGTCTTTCAAAATTTGATTTTTTTAAATTATTATTAAAAAAATTCTAAATATGAGGATTCTAGAAAAAACAAATGACCTAAACTAATTCCTTCATTCCTTGAGTTGATATTGTTTTGATTTATAATTGTAAAAATATAGATAATATTTTAAATTAAAAAAATTCTCATTTGCAAGATATATGTATTTTAATAATTTATCTGAATTCATTTAAATAAATTTTTAAACTATTTACATTTAAGATCTTAGTAAATACAAAATAAACCGATATTTAAATATTTTTTAAAAATAATAACTTTCACTTAAACTTCTATATTATTAACCATAATTTAAAATAAAATTATTTATTACTAAATCAAAGGTTTAATATTTCTCAAATCCCTAAATCAATGCACATTAATCAATCATACATATTTTTACAAATTTTCTCAAAATGTTTTTTTTTAAAAAAAAACTCAACGAAAGCATCTAATAAATGAGGAAAAAATTAATAAATCAATCTAATTATTCAAATGAAAAATAAAAAATAGAAAATAATGAAAATATAAAAATATAAAAATATATAAAGACAAAAAAATTAAAATTAATATATATATATACTTAAAAAATAAAAAATAAAAAATAAAAATAAAAATAAAAAAGAGGGAGGAAGGGGGAGGGCGGAGGGAAAGGGGGCATTCAACAATAGAATTTTCATGTTAAGGATGTTTGAATTTACTATTAAAAATATGCAATAAAAAAAAAAATCAAAGAGATTAATTTGCTTATGTGGAAAATTGTAATCATATCAAGATATAGAAATTCATATGTTTTATTGACATATAAATGAAAACTAGCCTACCATACCAAGGCAAATTTAGCTATTATATCATAATTAAATAAATTTCTTGAGTTTCATGCATAATTATAGGTACTAAATTATTCATGTGTTGATAATATATTTTATTATTGAACTTATTATTTAGAAAATGATAGCGATCATTAAATTAACAAATTTATTATATGTTTCTTGTAATTTTAAAATATTTCATAATTTATGAGATAAAATATAATTATATGTTAATGGTTGGTTGTCATATATTGTAATTTTATTTGTAATGGGTTCGGCTCCAGTCCATTACACTTCCCATCCATTATTTTTCAATACATATTTAGATGTTTGACACGTGTCATTTATGTTTTCAATGACCATGATTTAAACTTGATTAATATTTTTTTCACACATTTATTTAATCATGATGTAATATTTACTCAATGTAGAGATCAATATATGTAAAAAAAAAAAAAATTTAATTTTTTAATTAGAGCATAAATTTTGTAATATGTTTTAAATTTTTTTCTCCTTTTAATAAAAATTTTGATAAAGAAAAGTTAAAGTTTGTTGCAATTGTTGATAAGAAATAAAAAAGAGTTTAGTTTTTTAAATGTAAATTTGTCCATTGGCGTAGAAAATAATACAGTTTATTTTTAAAAAAAAAATAAAGAAAAGATAAAATTATAAAAGGCTATTTAAAAATGTTGGTTTAATATTTAGATTGGATTTTAGCACAAAAAAAAATGATATTAATCAAGTTTAAATTTTGGTCATTAAAAACATAAATGACATGTGTCAAACATCTAAATATGTATTGGAAAGTAATGGATGAAAGATGTAATAGACAGAAGTGAAACCTATTTCTCATAGAATGAGATATGTCTCACGGTCCTCACCCCCAAACAAAAACTTCTGGTAATATTATGAGCATTTATTGTTAATAAATATTGAACTAGACTGAAATATTAGCAAGAATAAAAAGTTATTCAATTAAAAAAAATCTTTATTAAATGAGGATGTTGTTAAATATTATTATAAATTATATCACTTTAATATTATCAATTTGTGATGGCGAATTGAGATGTATAATAAATATATGAAGGCTTATAGTCATCCAAAATGAAATTTATCACTCTTATAATATATATATATATATATATATATATATATATATATATATATATATATATATATATATTTTTAAATTGTATTTTTTATGTGTCTGATAAAAATCAACCAGTTAATTTTTGGAAGTGTTTTATTGTATAAAAAAATAGTATTATCAATGTTTTTTTAAAATCGTTTATATATAACAATAGTAATAAAATAAATAAATAATATTTCATGACTTTTTTTCGGATTGTGGGATAAAAATTTAGAACCAATAAAAACTATAAAAAATTGAGAGTTTAATCATGCAATAACTAGTAATTAGATTAAAAATAAGGTGACAAAAATAGATGAGACACCCCAAAAATACACACCAGCATTTAAAAAAAAAAATGAAAATTGAAATTAAATAAACATAATTCCTAAATAGAAAATTAAATAAATATCACGTCTTTCTGACTGTCTGAGTTGAAGAATAGAAGATGACTAATAACTCCTTAGCGGGTCTAAAAGTTCCAAACCCGAATCCGTTTTCTCAACACTCACCCTAAAAACAGACGCTTAAACTAAACCCAGCGCAAAGTGGGCCCCGCATCCCGAGTCCAATTTCTGGTCCCAATTTGGAGGGGCCTTTGCAAGCAATCGAGAAAGGAGAGAGCTTTGGAGGGTCTGGGCATGGCGGCCGTGGATTGGGGGAGGCTGCTGTGAATTCTTTGCCGGTTTTCGTCTCATGGGGACGCAGAGAGCTTGGCTTCATCTCAGGAACCTAATGATTCCCAAAACAAGGTCTTCTTTGATCTCTTCTTCACCGGCCAAGCACCTTCTTCCTTCTCTCCATGGATCTTTGGATGCTCCAAGGAGGAGTTTTTATCCATCTTTTCTGAGGTTTTTATCTAATACTTCTGCTGCTGCTCCTGAGGTTTTTGACCATGGTTTCTTTGGCGGGCATCAAGAGCATGTTCACAGTCATGCTTTGATGCCACAAGATGAGGAGGAGGTTGTTAGATATATTCCAGTCAAAGCTTATTTTTTAAGCACCAGGTATTGTTTCTTTTGGTTTTAGATATGATTTTCAATCATAAAGCAATCTTTTTTATGTGTTTTATCAATTGTTTTGTGTTTGATTATAGAACCACTATAACTTTGCAGCGTAGTTTTTCCATTAGAAAAGCAATGATTTTTTTTCTTAATGAGAGTGTTGATCATGGAAGCAATTGTTGATTTAAACCATATTGAGTAGAAATTTTTAGTTCTTTCTACTGTTTCTATTTCGTTTTGCTTCATCTTCCATCTTTAAGTTTGGGATTGCAGCATTGTTTATTTACTTCATAGAAATGCAGTTTAATTTTGACCACAGTAAGTAGATATTTTGGTTTCTTTGGATCATGGGGTTTGGTTTTCTTAAATTGTTTCTATCCTGGAGCTTCGATTTTATATAAGAAATTTTATTTGCTTGTGTGATTTAAGAGTTCCGTGATTGTAGTGCTGTAGAAAGTGATAGTCTTTTTCTGAGAGTGTTGATCATAGAAATGCAGTTTAATTTTAACCAAAGTAGTAGATATTTTGGTTTCTTTGGATCATGGGGTTTGGTTTTCTTAAATTGTTTCTATTGAGTTCAATACTGGCACTTCGATTTTATATAAGAAAATTTATTTGCTTGTGTGATTTAAGAGTTGCACAAATTATTGTTTTGGCAGCATTGATTTGAAGGGTGTGCAGACAGAGAATATAAGCAATGTCATTCCTCCAAATTCTCGCTCGTCAAACTATGTTGCCCTCCGTTACGCAGATTTTCCTCCAGAGATTGTGGTATGATGTGTTCTGATTGTATTAGACTTCCTTTGGCATAATGCTTTTGTCATTGCTTACCATCTCACGCTATTTGTTTTATTCATATTATATTTTCCAGAACATTAACTGTTGACAGAATACCGACTCCTATATATTTATCAATCTTAATAAAGTAACCACACTATGTTCTCAAAATTTGATGTGCTTCACACTTTGGAACATTTGAACCTACTACGTCACAAAACCATAAGCATCCTCGTTTGCATGCCAAAGGTTTCTGATCCTGTAGTTTGGTACAAAGAAATTTCACAAGGTCATCTTGTTTTCTTCTTCTTTTTTTTCCTTTGGATAAATACTTTATTCTAATGATGCAAATGGATATTGGAAGGGAATAAGGTGCTTGTCGGTATTGCTCTCGATGACCTATGGCACTTTTATAGTGTTGCAAATATTATCTATCCTGACTTATGATAGCATAACTAAATATGATTTATTTGCACTTTGGTAAGTTCTCTCGTGTATATTTGCTTTTTAGGAAATAGGAGTCAAGGAAGAAGACAATCATTGCCGATATGTGATTGTTTTCCAATATGGCTCAGCAGTGTTATTCAACATAGCAGATCATGAAGCTGAAGAATATCTAGATATCGTGAGGAAGCATGCTTCTGGTTTGCTCCCTGAAATGAGAAAAGGATGGTAAATTTTGCGACATATATTCACATGGTTCTCTATATCCTTGCATTCATTAAAAGTTAATGTTTCGGTGACTTATATTGTAGTCAAAATGCCATTCCAGTATTTCTCGGGTGAAGTTTATTGTCCAAGTGTTTCTTTTTCTCTCATTTGATGCCAACAAACACATCAAACTCTATGTTAAGTTTACAGTTTTGTTATGCTGTAATTAACTCAAAGAAATACGGTTTTGTTATGCTGTAAATCTCGCGAAGGAACATTAGAACTTGTTACGTCATAGTATGAGGATGCTGTTCTTTGTAGGATTGTCTCAAAATCATTATGAGCTGCTGATTATTCCCATTGAAGCATAATTAAATGCATGATCACCTCTATTTCAAAGTTATTTTATTTTATTTCATTTAAGTGAACACATTTCATCGCATGTGCAGATTATGGTGTTGTTGAAAAGCCGTTCTTGATGACATGGATGCAAGGCGGTCTTGACTACATAGTACTTAAAAGTTTGGATATAGACGGCGTGCGGATAATTGCAAGTGTGCTTGGGCAAAGTATTGCTCTTGATCATTTCATTGGGCAGGTATTTTATCCCATGCTTCGTAAGAAACATAATTAGAGTTTAAACCGAAATGCATGTAATGATCATGTTACAGTTCCCTTTTTGTTTTCATAGGTCGATGACATGGTAGAAGAATTCACAGGGATAAATCGAGGGATGGAAAAGTCGGGAACTTTCACAATGCAAAGAAAAAAACTATTTCAACTTGTGGGGAAAGCAAACTCTAATCTTGCCGATGTGATCATTAAACTTGGCCTTTTTGATAGGTATATCAAATTCTTTTCAACGCGGTTAAAGTAATAATAGATAGAAAGAACCCATTTGACCAGTAACTTCTTCGATTTGTAAAACTGACTTACTGATCATCTTTCCGGTCATTATTTTACTGTTTTTTTTCCTTCCTGATTTCATTTTCTATTGGAAACAGATCAGAGATTGCTTGGAAGAATGCTAATTACGCGCAAATTCTAGAGTATCTCCGAGAAGAATACGAACTCACTCAGAGATTCGGAAGCCTTGATTTTAAACTCAAATTTGTGGAGGTAATTCTCTTTTGCATTTTTTTTCCTGAGGTTAAGAAACATGAATCACATAAAAATTATGTCCAAACCAATCGAATCGGAAATGTGAAAAAATTTCTGTTTGCAGCACAACATTCATTTTCTTCAAGAAGTACTTCAAAACCGAAGATCGGATCTTCTCGAATGGGGCATCATCATCTTGCTAACGATCGAAAACATCATCGCAATGTATGAGATTCTCAAAGGTTCAAGCATAGTTCCTTCCTAACAACATTCAGGTGCATGATTCATGACATCAACTTCAGAAATTTTTCGGTCTTTTTCTGTCTAACACGGTAGCAATCATCATAATTCATCGAAATGTTTTATCATTCCAATTTTTCGACAGCTTTTTACTAGTTAAAGCTTAAAGGTGATGAAGTTTATGATTAAATACATCAAGTTTTAGTTTTCTTTATTCGTCGTAAGGCGATGATTTAGTGATTCTTTTGCTCTTTTAAGAGTGTTCTTCATATTATATATTTTTTATATACATTTTTATGAACAATGTTGAATGCATGTATAAAGATGAGCTCAATTTAACAGTGAGAATTAGAATTGTATGTTGCAAATTTATTAGTTTTATTTTGATTTATTTATTGGAATTTTTTTTATAATTTTGAATTTTTAGAGGTAAGAATATCAAAATTCTCTTCAAGTGGATCCATGAAATAAATTTTTTTTATTTTTATTGGGAAATAAATAATGATAAAGAATATTCATTTTTAGTGCCTTTTGGTGTTTGTTATATTCTCAAATCTAGCACTAAACTTCACTTTAATTAAAATATATAAACCGAATATAAGAAAACCAACCACCTTTTTATTTTTGCATATGTCCCCTTGTATTACCTCATAATTACATATATATATATATAATACTAAAATTAATATTTATGCCTTTTTCTCTATATATATTGAAACAAGGAGGTAAAAGTAATTTTGTTGGAGATTATAAAATATTAATGAAAAGATAAAAAAAAATGAGGAAGTAGCATGAAAATTCAATAATTTTCAATCATACAGTGGTGAATTAAATAATTATTTTTGAATTATTTGTGAATAATAAAAAAAACATAATTTCCCAATAATCCAAGACATGATGGTTCTATCACTTAAACTTCTAAAAAATTTCACTCGTTTTTCACATTAATACCTAATTTTTAAAGGTCTAAGTTAAATACTAATGTGAATTAGTTGACCAAAATGGGCGTTGACCAACAAGTCTTTGTATATATATATATATATTGGTTATTTAACCGATTAATGAATTTTCAATGAAATAACTTCTTTGTTGATAAAATTTATTTTATAATATTAAATAATTTATTTTTTTTCAATATAATGAAACATAAGTTTAAAATTTTATATCTGCACATACAAATATACAACAAAATAAATTACAAAAGAGTAAATTTAGGAAGTAAGAAGGGGCAAAAGGGTCAAAGCATTAAAAGGAGCAAGGGTAGAATTGGGAGAAGGGCAAAATTGAAAAGTCCCACGATTCGTGCGACTGGGGCCCACATAAGGAAAGAGAATTTCGGTCCTTGCGGCTATTCAAGAAAGCCCCCTTTTCTCCACATAATTACAAAAACAGTACTCCCAAAGTCCAACTAATGTTTTTTTGGCATATATGAATTTAAAAAAATTGAAAACCACACATATATATTATCAATTAAATATTTTTAAAAATTTTCACATTGCCCCTTGTTTGATTTATAAATATTTTTGTATTTTTATTTTTTATTTTTAAATAAAAATTATGAAAATTAACAAAAATAAAAATAAATATATATATAAGAAAAAACAACCATAGATGATGACATGTTTACTCTTCATAGATGGTGAGGTTGTATGCATTGGACGATCTTCTATTTAAGGATGTAAATGGGTCGGGAAATCTCCGTTCCCCGGGAACGGAGGAAAATCCCTCCCCGGCCCGCTCCCAACGGGGATTCCCCGATAATTTATAAGATTATTTATTTATTAAAAAAGTTCAATATGAATATAAGATTATAAGGACCAAATATTTGAATTTAAAAAAATATATATTTTTGGTATTTATTAGTAATGTTTTAGACTTTTAGTAATACTAAAGTATTACATTCCCGAGTGTGATGATCTGAATATAATTATATGAAATTTTTTTAAAAAAATTAATAATTTTTATTTTTTTAATAAAAAAATTAAGATAAAAATTAAGATTAGATAAAAATAAGCTATTTATCAACTTTAAAAGATATAATATTTTTTTAAAAATTAATTTTTATTATATATTATGAGATAAAAAAATTAATTTAAAATAATATAATTTAGTATTATGTTATAAATATTTTAATATTATTAAAATAATATTGGTAAAATTTTTATGAGAAATTAACAAATGTCAAATAGATCTTCTACTTTAATATATATATATATATATATATATATATATATATATATATAGTATTATTAGAATTTTATGTAATAAAAATTTAGTGGATAGGATTCCCATATATATATATATATATATATATTAATTAATAATTTTATATTTTTTTTAAATTTTTGAATTTTTTATTGGGCTAAGGTCAATGATATGGTATTGTGATTTTTTATTTTAACTGAAACCAAAATTGTTTTTTGATTGTGATGTCTCACAGTAAAAAAATTATTTCATAGTTTTGATGGGACAATATTTTTCAAATTAGTGATGCATTCACGCAGTTTTTTGTGCTATACTGTAAGTTCATTTACAAATTAAACAAAGGGCAAAAAAATTTATATTGTGATGTCCTTCGGGGTTTTATTTTCATGTCAAACATATCCAATGTCTTCTGCCATACGGCCATACCAAACACACAAAAAAAATAAATTCTTAGAAGGTTTAATTGCATTTCATATCAATATTAAATAAAATTTAAAATACAGAATACATATTATGACATGAGAGGGATATAAAGCTATATACAAACTAAAATGAATTTTATAAGCACAATAAAAAAATCATGATATTTTTGCATTTCATATCAATATTAAATAAAATTTAAAATACAGAATACATATTATGACATGAGAGGGATATAAAGCTATATACAAACTAAAATGAATTTTATAAGCACAATAAAAAAATCATGATATTTTTACATATATGCTAACATGAATTTATGATTATTAATGTTTGTATAATTGTAAAAAAAATTATAAATACAACAATATAGAGGTATATGGGTTACTTTTTTTTTTATTTATTAACAATAATTAAAAAAAAACCTCATATTGATTGTGTGGGGGTGGGGGGTATAATTGTAAAAAGAAGAGTCATCTTTATTTTTGTGGGGGGTTTCACAACAAAAGGGTGAAGATTGTACCAAGGGACTATCCATGTGCAAGGATGCACCCACTTTTAATGGCCCACAATTTAATGGAAAATAAAAAAAAGGTACCACAAAGGAATCATAAATTTTGTGACCTTACAAAAGTCCAATTCATTAATTATAATCAATCTTGAATTTTACTTTATATTTGTTTATTTACATTAAAAAAAATATATATATACCCTTGTAAAATCATACAATGATTTTACATATATAACAATCATCGTCTTGTTCTAAAGACAATAAAGATTAAGGGATGATGAAGACAATGCTTATGATTTTTTTGGAAGTGCATTCATAATTTCAAATACAATATGTATATATATATATATATATATATATATATATATATATATATATATATATATATATATATATGCACAATTTTCTGTTTCTTTTTATATATTTATTATTTTTTAACAGAATATATATATATATGTGCACAATTTTCTGTTTCTTTTTATATATTTATTATTTTTTAACAGAATATATATATATATATATTTATAAATGCGACAAACGTATTGCGTACACGCACGTGCGTCTTTACCCAATAATACGGGGATTAGATTGCAAGCTTGATCTCATAACCAAAGACTTTTAATATCATTGTGTTATGTGTGTTTAGAATCTAAATAATGAAAGTTGTGTAAAACAAACTTTATGAAGTGACCAGTATTACTGGACACAAAAAAAATTTGGTTAACAAAGTATATATATATTAATTATAATAATTTTTTATTATAAATATGAAGTTATATATATAGAGTTTTTATTTAAATAATAGTCTCACATGACAAAATCTTAAAAAATTAAAAATCAAAAACTATTTTTTAATTTTTTTTTCACCATGTTTATATATATATTAATAATTAAAAATTATTTATATATAGTGTTACATTTTTTTAGATGTAAAACTATATATATAGAAAGATATTTCCTTCTATTTCAAAACTCACCGAACACGCCATCTCTGAAAATGACAATTTAATTGTACAACCAAATCTTCTAATCAAAATGGACCCCACATGACCTTCTTGTATTTATTCCTTAATTTAATTTACTTAAATCTCTAATCACCCCTCTTAATCTCTTTACTAAAAACTTTCATTAATATCTTCAAACATGTACTTCATTAGTTCATTATCACTTAACAATTATTTATAACTTAAAAAAATCTACTTAGTACTATTTTCACATAAATACCCTTCAAAAACTTTATAATTACATACTCAAATTATTATTATAATTTCAATAATTTATTTGGCTTATTTAGTTCTACTATATCTGCTTTGCAAATTTTATAATTAAATAATCAAATTATTATTAATTTTGATAAATATAGATAAGTCACATACTCTTAACTATTAAGTTAGAAAAAAAGTCAGAAGTCGAACTCACATCTGAGGAGAAAAAAATTGCCACTCTTTTATTAAAGTTATATAAAATAAAAAAAAATATTAAAAAAAAACAATTTTTTGGGTAGAAATGTAATTAAGAGAAATTTGCAGGGGTATAAAAGGGAAGAAAAAGGCAGCTGGTTTTTGTAGATTTTGGGTGGTCTGTTGCTTGTCTTGGCAGGATTGAAAGTAAAAGCAGTTGTGGTTTTTTGTTTTTCCTCAAAAATCCAATTTTTTTTTGTATTAAATCTGAGAATATCCATATCTTGGATGAAAAAAGTTGTAATTTTTCCTTTTTTTATCAGTTAATGGAGTCAAAAAAAGGGAAAATTTTGAGGGGAAATCCATTGGAAAGTCATCAATGGATGAATTTTTCTAGTGAGAGAAGAAGTTGTAGAGAAATTGTAGAGAAGAAGACCACTAGTTGACAAACTTTCATGTCATTGTTTAAGGCTTTGTTCTTGGTTGGGAGATTTTCTCACCTGGGATCTCTCTTTCTCTCTTTTTCTCTCTCTCTCTCTCTCTCTTTGTGTTGTTGTCCATCTCTTCTTCTCATCTTCTCTTTGTTGCTATGTCTTTTGGGCAAACAGATGAGAAAACAATCAATTTGTTGAAGATCTGAAGCCATTCTTAGTGTTGATGGTTTTTTGTAGACCAAGTACTTGTGTTTCATTGCTTGATTTTGTTTCCATTGATTGGGAGTTATCACTTTTCTTCTTGTGCTTCTTTTGATGCTGAATTGTTTGGAGGTGGTTTCTGATGCTGATTGAGGAGGTAAAGTTGTGATCTTTGATTCTCTTACTTTGTCATGTATCTATTTTATTTTATTTTATTTTTCTGTATGTTCTTAGTTTTAAAATTGATTGATGTTCTGCAAGTTGTATAGTTTGATTTGATCTTTGATTTTTGATTTTGGGTATTAGCATTGTGTTTGTTGTTATGCTGATTAAAATTGAAATCTTTTTATCTTCATTTTTGTGAGATTTTGTTGGGGAATTGAAGTGACTGTTTGATTGCAAGCAGGATTGTTTTGCAATTCTATTAGTTTCTATTTGGGGATTCATGGTGATTAATGTATAGAAATCAAATTGATGCATTTCTGAGATTTTTTTCTTATGATTTCAGGTCACATGAAAATCAAATCAAGCTTTGGTTAGCAGATACAAATCGAATGAAATCGACGAGTCTGAAGAGGTAGATACCTATAATTAACTGATTTATCTTGACTATGATTATGGTGTGTATTGTTAAAAGCAACATTGAATCTGACAATTGATGCATCATGCTTTTAGCACTTATATTTTGCCACATTTGTTGATTAATTTGGTTAATCTCTTTATTGGACAATTGAAACACTGTTTTTCTTCTTATTGAGTAAGGTTTTGATAAAAAGGATTGAATGTTGTAGAATTGATTGAGAGTTGTTCTTCGGAATTTCTGTATTTTTACGGAAATGGGAGCGAAATATCAGTGTAAAAGTTACCTGCCAGGGTATAATCCGATGAGGGGACAAGATGACGACCGAAATGTTAGTTGGTCGCTTTTTTGCGATGGAAAAGCTCGGAACGGGCATGCCTATAATGAAGTCATGCTGAAGACAGTTTTAGGATATTCAGAATACGATAAAGAGATGTTGAAGCGGACAATGCTTGAACATGAAGCTATATTCCGGAAACAGGTATGTCGATGTTACTGTTTCATTCGAGTTTGATGTTACATACAATGTGTGATATTGTTGTACTAATAAGAAGATCATGACGATACGTTTCTATGATAGGTCTATGAACTCCACCGTCTTTACAGAACACAGAAGAATTTAATGGATGAGCTTAAAAGGAAAGAGTTGTATAGATTTTGTTTGCCAAAAGATTTGTTGTACACATCACAAACAAGTTCTTTTTTATCTCAAGCACCACCAGGAGAAAATGAGAACAAATTGAGTGCATCTCATTTGTCTTTTGGGAATGTGCCCTTAAACTTTCTAAATGAGAATCAAAGCAGTGTTCAATCTTGCCGAAGTACAGTTGAAAATGGAGGTTCGAAAAGATGATGAGGTTTCAAAGTCCAAGTCTAACCAGTTTCCCCGGAAAATGCTTGACCTTGAGCTCCCGGCTGATGTGTATATTGATAATGAAACGGGATTTGCTGCAACTAGGCAACCTGGGAATGATCTGAAACTTACTCTGGGAACTGGTGAGAATTCTGGTTGCAGAGAAAATAGTCAGAAATTGGATTCACGCTTAAAGAACTGTGACTTGGCTGACTTGAATGAGCCGGCAAAAGAATGCTCCGACAGAGCAATAGGATCTGCTTCCACCTTCATTTTCAGCACGGGAACTGGCTGTGAAGTTATTCGAGAGAACAAGTTGCCTCTGCAAACAGAGACAGCTGCCCGAAGCCATCAAAGAGACAAGGACGCAGAATGTTCTTCAAAGGAATTGCCTCTCTTGGGAAAAGATTCTGGTAAGACTTAAAAATTCTTCAAAAGTGTGAATATGTTTACTTGTTTGTGGGATCAAATGAATCCAATAACTTTTATTTGTCTCAATTTGCAGGGCGAAGTCATTACCGTCTCAATTCTTCCGTACTGCCTCTTTACAATGAGAAAGCACCGATAGTCTCTGAAGCAGTAGAACTGAAGCTAAATCGAACAAATGGGAGTCATTCTCCACTGGATTCATCTTGGAGAAAGCCGTCAAATAAAATAAGCCACATACCAATTGCAGTTCAAGCACTTCCTTGCTTTAATAAACCTTCAACAGTGAATTTGCAGTTCAATCACAATAGCTCCAACCACACATCGTTCATCTCTGATAAGCCAAACCAAAACAGCAATCATAGTAGTTCTGCTTTTGGGGCCTCCGAAGGTCACAGATCGTCAAAATATTTTAAGAGTTTGCACTGCATTGATGTTAAGTCCGCCAAAGCTTTGAATCTGAACCAAGCATGTACAAATGACATTGTTGATGGCTTCGCCACCAAACAAGATACTTCGATGAAAAACGAGGAATCATCAGGAGGAATCCCTTGGCTCAGAAAGAAACCAATTTGTGAAAGAAATGCTGCGCAGAGCTATACTCAGCTGCTGGCTAACTGTGCTATAACTTCTTCAGGATTTGAGGGAAAACCGAATAATGGTAAGGGCCTTTTCACGTCTAGTCAGCAGGAATTACAACAAACTTTGGAAATGGATGAGGCATCGAATTCTCTGTCTGGTAAAACAATTCTTGGGTTTACTTTTGCTGAGACATTCAAGCAGAGTGACATTCAGACCCGGTTTTTGACTGATAATGTGAAGTGCAATGAGGGGGCGGGGATTCGGTTTGAAAGAACCTCTGGAAGTAAAAGCTCTAGGAATCAAATAGATCTAAATTCCTTGGGTTCTCCACGGAAAATCATGCTAAATATTGATTTGGAAGCACCAGTCACTTGTCAGGCAGATGATGAATCTGCAGAAATAGATTACACTTTCAAAGCGGACTGTTTGAACAAAACTGAGAACTTGCATGAACAATGCATCAGAGAAGCAGCAGAGAGCATTTTCGCCATTTCACAGGACACATTCAACAATGCTGACAAACTTACATGCCACAAGACTCTGGTAACTGAATCTGATGCATTGAGTTGGTTTGCAGACGTCGTGTTGTCATCCGACATGGAGAAGGAGCTGAAGGGGGAAGACTATCTTGGCTCTGAATCATTAGATGATGATGGGCTTGATCTATTCGAATCGATGACATTGAAGCTTGAAGAGATGAAGGTGGAAGAGTTACAGTGTCATTCCCAGGGACAAGACGACCAAGAAGAAGAACGGAAGGGTTCGGTTGCTTTGCTACTACTGACAAAGCCTCGACGAGGCTCGACAAGGAAGAGGCGACAGAAAAGAGACTTTCAGAAAGATATATTGCCGGGCCTCGCAACATTATCAAGGCATGAAGTTATCGAAGACATGAAAACCATTGAAGGGTTGGCAAGGTCTGCTGGTGGACCTTGGTCTCAGGCAAGTCCGACAAAGAGAAAGGCGCAAACAAGGGGAAGAGGACGGCCTAGAAGTTTGCCTGCAGTGGAGCCAGTATCAGAGCCAAAGAATGCCAAGCCTGTGGACGATGATAAGAGCATCGTAGGGTGGGGAAGGACAACAAGACGATGCCGAAGACCACGGTGCCCACCGGGAAGTGTTGGTGCACCTTTGGTTTAAACTTTCATGCTTATTCCAGTACTATTTCTGACAGACTGCAAAGACTACCTGCATTGAGAGTTAAATTCTTAAAAACAGATTGTACATTTTGTCTGTTTTTCTGAGCAAGACTGCCTGTACAGATTTGGAAGAAACCAATGTGACAATATCTCTTGCAAGATGGGGAGCACCAACAATGTGAGAACAGTTATAATTTTATTTAAATCAACAGAGTAGTCAAGTATTAATCAGACAACTGGAACAATACAGACTTATATTTTTCGGGTTTTGATTCAGTTGCATAAAAAATTTAGAGTTCAAGCATTGATATATACAAAAATGGGAAATATATACAGTTTCCATCTGATTCCAAATTCTCTTGTTCCCTCAACTTAAAGGCTGTCTTCAGTGTCAGAAACATCTGAAATCATATAAAAATGGCGAAATCGACGCATCAAATGGATGTTCTAAAAACCAATGTGAGTGTTTAAAAGAGTAGAAGTTGTCGTAGATATTGTACCCTAAGCACTCTCATCACTGTCGTCGTTGGGTTCAGCAGGAACTTCATGGCGAGGCCTGCCATACTTTTCACGAAGCTGCTTTATCGGGATGAAATCTCCAGCAGTATCCATTCCATAAAACAGAAATGAAAGGTATGGGTGATCAAACCTATCCTGCATCACAGATTAATAGAACTTGGGTCAGAAACTTCATCAGCCAATGCCGTTACAGAAGTTGTTTCGGAACTCACTCTGTCTGGTTCTTCACCAGCTAACAGATTCTCCTCAGGAACTGGAAGAAAATTATCAACAGGATATTAGTCACACAATGTAACTATTAAAAAAAAAAAGCACCAATTACTACACATGGACATCCAGATTTAACAAAAGATTGTCACGATTTATGTATGAACCATCAAAGGATTTCCAAAAGCATTAACATGATTAATCAATATGTTCTATCAAGACAATGGTGTGCATATAGAGGGAACACCTCAATTCAGCACCAAAACAAAATGGATTAAATGCTAATATTGAAGCTTGCTCAATGTAAACAAACCATATGCAACAAGCAAGTTTGGATCCGCGTGTACATCAACCAAGACCTGCAACAGAGTGGAAAAAAACTTGTTAGGTTTAACACCACTAAGAGGACAAGCGGTCTCCGATGAGGCAGTTTGTGAACTTGATTAGGAAGCCACTAATTAATACTGATATGGAAGTATCTAGTCAAGAACACCATTAACCTGATAAAATGGCTGATTAGGACCTTGAGACAACTTATCAACATTTGCAACCTCCATCCATGAACTTGATTCACAGCATACAGGATCCATGCCGCAAATTACTGCTCGATAACCTGTGAAAATGCGGTGTCAAGAAAGGAGAAACCATTAGTTTGAAATATGTATAGCAATGGATCTTGACAAACATTGCCGAACTTCAGCCTTGAGTACTAAAAGCAAAATATAACAAACAGAGCTTACATAAATGTAGAGTACACATCTTCAAAGCAGTTGTCAGAGAAAATGATTACACATGAGGAAAAGGCTGTTATGCTGCACAAGTGATCTTATACATTCTTTTCTCATCTTTCTCTATGTCAATATCACAAAGATAAACTATAGTTGGATGACAACCTCAATTTCACCAGTATTCAGAAACTTGAATCAAATTCAACAAAGGTCCAAGAAACTTCCAAATTCAACAAAGAGATGTGCATGTCAGAGAGAAGACAAAGGGGGAGTGGTCCGAGAAGCACTCACCAAATATTTTGTGTTTTACTTTTTGTCCCAATCGAAATGCATACTGCACATTTGCATAAGCAAGAGCTTTAGCAGAAGCAGCCAAAGACTCAGCCTGCAAACAAGATTTGCATCAGCTAACCTAAAACCCTTACATGGTCAAGGGTAATCCTGATAATGATGGCTAGCCAAGCTGTAGGATATAATTTTTGAGATAATCAGCAAAATACAAGTATGCATTAGGTTCTTTTTTAACCTCAAGTTTAGTAATTTCATCACGCAACTGAGCAGCCACACCATAGTTTTCACTGTCTATAGCTTTTTGCATGTCTGCACTGCAAAGAAAGAAGCAAATATGAACACATTCAGGACAAATGTTAACATCATACTAGTATCACTCAAAGCAGAAGTGATGATTATGTCCTGCACAAGCTACCAGAAAAATAAAAAAATAAATAAGGGGACTCACCGGAGACGTAAAATATGTAAAGCCTGATCTTGAGCTTCACTCTTGGACGATGAACCTCTTCTAGCTTCCTGTTGCTTGATTATTTGTGTTTCAACCTGCCCCCAAAAATGAGGCAGAAAGACATTCAGCACACAAAAACAGTTCATTGCTTCAACTGGTAAAAAACTTCGTTTGGAAAAAACTGGCTAGATATAAATAATTTGAAAGTTGCATACCTCAGCCAACTTCTCTCTTAATTGCTGTGCTACGTCAAATTGTTCTGTATTCAGGGCATACTGCAATCATAAAGCCCAACAGGAGAAGATGATCAAAAAATATATTGTTGAAACATCATTTAAAAAAAAAAAACTGCAATAGTACAGATGAGACCACCAGAAGATATTATGCAGGCTTTACATACATAAGGAAAGAAGTAGCTATCTTCAATAAATATTTTATATGTAAAAAAAATTGCTAAGCAAATTTGCCATTTAAAATAATCAAAAGAAAAAGAAAATGAGTAAAGAATGACAAGAGTTACTTGTATTCGAGTCTCCAGGTCCAACTGGAAAAAGAATATCAAAATGTCTTCATTAGCAGTCTCACTGCGCTCCAAGTTCGCATCCATCCCTTTGTCATTTCCCCTAAATAACCAAGTAGCCCTCACCCTTCCCAACCCCTTTGACCTACTTGAGTTTGCTGACTGTAATCTCAGGCCATATTGACGCCAAAGGTCCAGACCCTCACTCAGCGAAGACACATATCTCCTATTCAGCAGCCTTATATCACTTCTTGATAAAGCAGCTGCAGCGGCTCCACAGCTACCACCATTTGCCAAAGAGAAAGTGCTTATTATAGCACCTCGCATTGTTTGGTACAAGAACCTTGAATACTTTGTGGTGGTACCTTTTAATGGCTGGGCTCCTGTATAGGCTCAAGAACTACCCTTTTGCAATGCAACAGTAATCAATTGCCACCACACAATCCAATAAGCAACCAAACAGGCCTACACAACAAAAAGAATAAGGAGCATTGATAATCATCACTCTGAGCAAAAAATCTTCTTGAAAGGATGTGAACATTTTAGCTGTAAGGAAATCAATGTATGACAAATGCAACATGTATGTGAATCTCAACACAAGAAACTCTATGGAATTCCATGCAACGATTTTGTACCTATGGTTATGTTAGGATTAAGGAAAATTAGACCCAAAAAATGGAAGAGATTTGGTTTCTTAGATTAAACACAAGCCATAAGATAAATTCAAATGAACAACAAAACACTAAATACAAACTAAATGGATATCAGAATTATAGAAACAAAAAAAAAACACAGTTTCCAAATTCAACGCGCACACCTGACACCCCCAAAATCCAACCAAAAAAACAAAAAAGAGGTGTTGAATCACACTCATTTTTCCCAAGAAAAGCTTAATTTTTTTTTTTTCAATCCCAGCCCCAACCATGGCTACAGAACAAAACCAATCAAAGACCATATCAAATTCCACTTAAACTAACAAGAATAAACTTCCAATTCCTCATCACTATCTAAAAAAATTCCAAAGGTCCATATATTCCAGTGATCAATTCAGCAACCAAACAACTAAAAAAAGAGATTTTTCTCATGAATCAAAGTAAAGAGAGTGAGAGAAAAGCAATACCAAGTGGAAGATGGATCGAAACAAAGCCCTAAATCGAAACCTTGTCGTTGATTTTGGGCGGGGGAGCAGGACATGGAGGGAAATAGCAACCAATAAAAGTAGAGAATTTTAGAAGGATAAGAGAAAGAGAGAGCATTTGATCTACAAAACCCCGCACTATGCGCCCTATTACACGGATCTCAAAGTCCACGTGTCCTCTTTGTAGACGTTGTACTTTAAATACATTGATGAGGAATTGGAAGTTTATGAAAAGTTGACATTTCTATAAAAACAATAATTAATTAATTAATTAAAAGTTTTTCTATTTATACACCTGAAAAATATGTTAACTAAATTATATGTAATTTTTTGTTTATATATCCATAAAATATTGCTTAATTATTTATGTTTATGAGTTATGATTTATTTTTATGCTTTTTTCATTATTATTAGGTAAATTCCTACATGGAAACTCTAAATAATAGTTTTCATTTATTTATTCACAAGTAACTACTAAAATAATATTTTTTTTATAATTTAAAAAATAAAATGAAATTTCACATGATTTAAACTCATATATTAATTTTTATTATTTTATTTGTTTTTCTCCATAAATTTGGAGAGTGAATTTGCCTATTTTTACCATGAATTTCTTAAACAAGTGATGAAAAAAATAATATAATAACTGAAGTGAATAATCAAAGCTACACCAAACTTATATTTCAAATAATTAAATTGTAAATTAAATATGTTCATTTCACAGTAATTCATTTGGAAAGTATAAACTTTAAAAAAAAATCTTGCATTTTATTTTTTATTTTATTATGTTTTTTTTTAAATTATGGACGAGCACAAGTGACATTGGAACCGGAACATTTTTCATGGGATTTATTTTATTACTCCCTCGGTTTTTTATTTATCTCATTTTAAAAAAAATTATAATTTTCAATTATCCGGCTAAAAAATTTATAAAATATGAAACTTTTTTTTTTCCAAATTTATCCTTTATATCTACATCAGCAATTTTCAATTAATTATATTCAATTACATATTTTTATTAAATTATATTTTAAATAAATATAATATCTAAAAATTAATATAAATTTTTATATATTTTAAATTATTTACTAACATTAACCAACTTCGATAATCCAAATGAATTAGTTAAAATAAACAAATAAAAATGATCTAGGGTGTATAATAATGAATGAATAATACTATAAAAAAAATATAGATCATCAATTCAATTCGGATTTTCTTATTTACTACTCTTTTCCGTTTTTTTTACATGTCACATCTATATAATTCAAACCGATTAAAAAAAATCGGTTAAAGTTAATTTATTACCTATATTTTATAAAAATTTTTTTATTAATTTCCAAATCTACTCCTATTTAAACTCCCACTAGTAGAGTATATTAGAGTATATAATTTGATATTTAGTTGATTGTGATTTATTAAAAATTATATAACTATATTAAATTAAAAGATAAATTATTTAATACTGTATAAAATTTATAGTATGACAAATAAAAAAAATAAAGAAAAAATTAAAAATGTGACAATTAAAAATATACGGAGAGAGTATTTAAGTAACAATCAATTGCTACGGGTTTTGGATTTTTTTTGTCACACATCCCCCCGTACAAATGCAAAATTCAGTATATAATAATTTCGAACATTTATGGAAAAAAACTTCAATCGTTATCTCTTCAAGAAGATCTGGCCGTACATTTGTCGGAACAAATCAACGGTCAGGATTCATCCCGGACTTGGACAGATATTTAGGGAGAGAACGAAGCCCTAGATCTCAAATCCGGGCCTCCTCCGTCTCGAAGGGGAGGAACTCTCGTCTCGCAGCCGCCTCCGCAACCGGGTAAACCCTAACCCTAGGCTAATCTCCCTCTTAATCTCCTCCTTTCTGTGATCTAGATCTCTAGATTTGACGCCGATCGATGTCTGTTTCTCAGGAACCATCGCCATGTCGGACGAGGAGCACCATTTTGAATCCAAAGCCGACGCTGGAGCGTCGAAGACCTATCCGCAGCAAGCCGGAACCATCAGGAAGAATGGCTACATCGTTATCAAGAACAGGCCTTGCAAGGTTCGTTGTTGGATTGTGATGTTAGTCTTTTCTTTGTGTTTTTAGTTGTTTGTTGTCGTTTGATTCTGTTTTTAGTGGTTAGATCTCTAATTTGTATTCAAAGATGATAAGGTTTTATGATTTAGTGTTTGTTTGTTTTGGAAAAGAAATGTTTTGATGTAGAAGGTTAAACTTTTTTGTTTTTGGTGAAGTGATTGAATACGTGCTTATTTTCTCTTATATAAAATTATCACCTTTTTGAGATATAATTGGCTTTTTATGAGTTTTTGTTGTGGATTGAAGTTCCAGTATTGACTTCCATTTAAGTTAGTAGATTTCTCAGCCTTGTTTTTTGGGTGTAATAGTTGTTTGACTGAGAATTCAGAGGGATGCAAGTATCTTGTAAGTAGTACATGAATGGAATTAAGTGTTAAGGTCACTACGGAACCCCAAAGTTCCGGTCATGGTTCACTTTGTCTTTTTGCCCCTCTATCCAATGTGTCCGGTTATGCTGCGAAACATATGGAACATTTGTGTGAGTCTACATTATTTGGAGTGGCCAAAACAAACAAATTTGTATACTTCAAGAGCCATGAACATGCTTCTCTCTTTTGGCGGCCAAACTTAATGATGACTTGTACTTTAACGGCCACTGGCGGGGTTTAAAAATTTTCAGGCATCAAGAAAATAATTTCATTTGGTTAATTTTTTCACTGCTGTTGGCCAATCATGTATATTGTTAGACAGTAAATTGTTTCGTTTTAATTTATTGTTTCATTTCATGAATATTCTCTATATTTGTAAATGTTGCTTCAGCTTCTTTCCACAATAAAATTTAATGTTTTTCAAGCTTACATTGTTCTAAGAGTTGAGTTTGTGTGTGATTTGTGCCCTAGGTTGTGGAGGTTTCTACCTCAAAGACTGGTAAGCATGGCCATGCAAAGTGTCACTTTGTTGGCATAGACATTTTCACTGCAAAGAAGCTTGAGGATATTGTGCCTTCTTCTCATAACTGTGATGTAAGCATGTTGTGATCATAAGTTCATAATGTGGTGGTGGCGTGTTGCCCTATTATTCTGTGTTCCTTTCTTATACTGCCTACAATATGTTTTACTTTTGGTCTCTCACAGGTTCCTCATGTTACTCGTACTGATTATCAGCTGATTGATATAGCTGAGGATGGATTTGTATGTTCTGTTCTTTCTTTTTTCACCCCCTTTGTTTGTCATCTCATTTCTTGTATATATGGTTGAAAAAATAACTGGATCCTGCAGCTTAGCCTGCTGACTGAAAGTGGTGGCACCAAAGATGATCTGAAGCTTCCTACTGATGAAACCTTGCTGACTCAGGTGAGTTTGCAAGATACATCTTCTTGGCTACTTTTGTTAATTTTTTCTCTCGAGCCTCATTTGTGTGTAATATAACTTAATGTAGTATTCCATTTTCCATCTTTGGACTCTTTGGCAATGGAAAATTTCCAACTAATTTCATGGGTGAATTTTTGCATTACACTATGTATTTATACCTGTGCAGCAACTTTCAAGATGTTTTATTTTTATTTCTATTTTATTTTATTTTATCTTATCTTATGTGAGTATTTTGCTAAATCTTGCTGTAGTTTATTTAGCAGTCTAGATTTTCCAATCAATTGCACTATGATGTTATGTAATGGTCTCTGCATATCATTTTAACATTTCAAATCCATCAGAGGATTTGATTTGAGTCTTTTAAACTTTTACTCGTGTGTGTGTGTGCGCTCGCGCAAACATAATCAGAGAGGATGTGAAAAACAAAATGGCATATGGGATGTGCATTCTCAGAAATCAGTGTATGCTACTTTTGGTGTTTTCTCTTTCCTCTTTACTTTTGGTCACTTATCCTGACTTAACTCTTTTTCTTTATCCTCAGATCAAAGAAGGTTTTGCAGAAGGTAAAGATCTGGTTGTGAGTGTCATGTGTGCCATGGGTGAAGAACAAATATGTGCACTGAAGGATATTGGACCCAAGTAGATTTATTTGTTTTGGAAGTTGATTTTAAGTTGTGAGAGTTTCTAAGAGCTACAGCAAGGAGCTCTTTTAGAGTTCTTTCAGACTTGAGAAATACATAGAGTTGTAAGACTTCTTCTATCATGGTTTGGCTTGTGTCACATCAACCATGGGGTATGTTTTGCTCACTTTTTGGCACTACTACCTGTTTCTATGTTCTTATATTTGTTATTCAGATTGGAGATTTCCCAGTCATGGCAAGGATTTATGCAACTTATTACCTCTTGAGTTAAAAGCGGTTTCATCTGTATGATAATTAATATTTTTAGCATCAGCTGAGCATCTTTGAGAGCTGATCAGGTATAATTCTGTCGGTAATTCACATTTAGCTATTTTCTATTGTCTTACTGGTTCATGCTATTTCTTCATTGCATTATTTACTATTTTTCTATTACTCTGAAATGGGTAGTTAAAGTTACAGCCTTGTCAGGGTAATGCTCAAGTATGTTACTGATATGGAATGCCATTGTGTTAGAACTTAGAACTAAATTTTTGTGATGTGGTATATTCTCTAGTGGTGAAATTCTTTGATTATAGTTACTATTTCTGTGGACTTGTCCAAAATTTTTCATTTGCTTATTAAAAATTAGGTCAGAAAATTAGTTGAAAGTTATTGCCTGACATTTTATTTATTGTATTTCATCATGTTTATAAACTTGATTTTACATTTACAAAATTAGAGAAATTATTTCATTTACATAAATATCAGAGTCAAGAACTCTTGAGAAAACTAGGCAATTAAACTTATCCATGAAATCAAAATACGCTGTCTCTACAATCAAGCTCACAAAGTCTTGTTGAAAAGTCTTTGGTGGCAGAGTTGATCAATAATTGGATTTGTGTACCTGTGTTGTGGATAGGCTTGGCCAAATATTTTATTCTCTATTTATGAAGTAAATGCAAATTGTAAATCAAATTTATATTAAGAATAAAGAAAATGGGAAGCTGCCATGTAAAAAACTAAAATTAGAATTTTCTCTTCTTTTATTCATTTGTTGCCATTGATGGCAAATGGAATAGTGTCTGCAGTATAGTATTTTAAATGGGTAAAAACAAAGGATATATACAACATAAAGCTGTCAAAATAAAATTGAATTGAAGACATTGTTTTAAATTTCATGTGTATCAAGTTGCAGCAGCCCTGGTTCGGAAGGGTTCATGGAAAACCACCAGCTCAAACCATATGTATGCACAAAGGATGAATCCAAATTCTTATTTATCAACACATAGATCTGCAGGAGGAAATTAAGTTGATAACTAGATAATCTGCAGAATACCATCTCTCAAAGCTTTAAACTTTCTAACATCTGCAAATGCAATGAAACAAAAAACAGTTATCAATCATGATATATATATATATAAATTTCTAAAGGATGTTAAAGTTTAAATGTTACTCACAGATGTAATATCCGGTTCATCCACACTATCTGCATAGGAAAAAACAAGAATGAAATTCTACCTAAACAAGTAACTAAAATTGGGAAAGAAAAATCTTTAACTAGTCATCGCTAAACTACAAACCATTAAGAACACATAATACCTGTGACTTGTTCACTAGTTCCGAATGCTGTTTGAGGAGATTGAGGAGAATTACTTGAGGTTGCCGTCGGAAGTGTAAGTGGCAATAAAGAACCAGCCATAAGACTGTCCGTCTTCATCGATTCAATTCGTTGGTAAATATTCCACACCTTCAAAGAAAGATAATAATCACATCAAAGTTCAAACAACTGCATTGTATCAATGAACTAATTCCAGTTATTCCATTTCAGAGCTTGTGGTTGAAATGGATGACCAATGGCAAGATCTGATGTGTTATTACCTTTGCAGTATAACGAGTAAGGAAAAGATGGGGTAATCTTTCTGGTGATGAAGGATGTCCTTGGAACACTAATAGTTCAACGTCATGGATCCAATAAGCACATAGAGTCAAATACCCGACGAACAAATCAGGTTGCCCGAGCAAAGTAAATTCGGCACCAAGGGAAGGGAAAAATGGTACTTCGCGACAGAAAACAGGTGATACAGAAGAACTCGCCAAAGTTGCCAAATACGAACGAAGAACAATGTTGATAGCCCATAAATTTCTTCGCCAAATATACCATTTGTGATGAGGAGCAATTTTTTCTGCTTCCATGGCTGCAGTGATTTTTCCGAGATCCTGAACAGAGCTAACAATTGTCAGTTATTACTCAACAACATAATGAACAATTAAGTATGCAAGATGAGTTATAGATTAGTGTTCTGCATATGATTTTAACTGCAGATATAAATTGTAGAAATTCTTCCATTAGGATAACAAATATTAAGATGATAATTGTTAAAAGAATTAACAATGATTCTGAAAGAATAAAGAATTACGGATTGGTGTTCTAGATTTCATTTTCACTGAAGATCTAAACTATGGTAAGTTTTTCAGGAGGGTAAGAAATATTACAACAAATAGGAATTATTATTTTCATGGCCACAATGATTCTGCTGAGATAATACACAGACAACAATTGTTGGTTATTACATAATCAACATCAAGAACAACTACATGCCTGATAGATTGCAGCTCTGATTTCCATTGAAGATTTCAATATAAGTTATGGTAAATTTTTCAGAAAGATATGAATACTGTGAACAATACAAACTATTAATTTCATGACAACAATGATTCTGCTGAGATAATGAACACAGAATGATTTAGTTATTACATAATCAACATCAAGAACAACTACAATTCATGGTAAATTTTTCAAAATGATAAGATTACTGTGATGAATACGAACTATTAATTTTATGGCAACAATGATTCTGCTGAGATAATGAACAGAGAATGATTGTTGGTTATTACATAATCAACATCAAGAACAACTACAAGTCATGGTAAATTTTTCAAAATGATAAGAAATACTGTGATGAATACGAACTATGAATTTTACGGCAACAAGGATTATTTCAAGGCACAACAATTGTTAGTTATTACATAACCAGCATCGAAAACAACTAAATGCAAGATAACATACAGCTCTGAAGCATTAAAGATTTACATGTTGATGATCTAGATTATATTTTACAGACATAAATTATAAATCATGATTAGTATTTTCATAAGAACAAGAAATAAAAGAAATAAATATTAAGATAAAAAGAGCTGTTGTGCCAAACCTGAAGGTAGCGATGAGCCTCACGTTCACTTGTGCCGCTGAACATTTGTCCCAAAGAATGAAAATTTCATCAAGAGAATTGCCTTCCATATTATACAAATTCCAATTGAAAAAGTATATAATTGCATTAAAAAGGAACAAGACTCAGAGAATGAAAGATTAAAACTTGGATCAAAGATGTGATTTTTTTTTTCTCAAGATTGCACAAACCCTAGCAAGAAAACAAACCAAGAATAGAAAAAGAACCCCAAAGAAAGCATCAATTAGAAAAACTAAAATCTAAGAAACAGAAGCACAAGGTTTGCTTTTTAAGAAATAAATACAAGTCCTAGAAAGAATCAAAAAACAGCATCCAAAGAAACAACCAAGAATTTCATCAATCAGGTAACAAAAACCCTAGAAATCAACATGAACGAACGCTTCTACAAAAAAAGAACAAAAGTTCTTATTTTTTTTAGTAATTAACACAAGAAGATGCAAAGAAACAAATAAGAACATCATCAATTAGAAAAGAAAAAGAAAAAGAAACTCTGGAAACCAACAACAAACCCTAGATTCAAAACAGAAAAAAGAAATGAAAAAAAACAACGAATCAAAAGATAAAAACCTCAACAATGGCAACGAATCCGGATGAAATTCGGAGGTCTCTGTGAAAATCGTCGCCGGTGACCCGTCCTTCTCGTAAAGCCCGGCCAAATCCCACGTAAACCACTCCATCTCGTTCTCCATCTTCTCCGATTCTCCGGCGAGACCAAGACCAGCTACCAAACTTCAAAGCGCGAGCGCGCGAAGAGAATGAGAAACCAGTGGACTCTGTCAGTCAAATTACTTATATACCCCTATCAATGTTAAAGTACAAATATACCCCTTTACACGAGGGTGTATGTAAGAGATAAATATTGGTAATTATAAATGTTTCAGTGGGGTAGATAAGTAATTTTGTTCTATGTAAAATTACTAATATACTCATATAGAAAAAATAATTTATATATATCAGTCCCTGTAATTTTTTTTGAAGTTTTTGATGTGATTTAATGTTTCCATGTAGAAAATTACTTTTGTACCCCTACAGTGAAACATTAAATCACATATATATACTACCAAATGTCTGTTGTATCTTCAAATTATGGAAGGGTATATATGTAATTTAATGTTTTTCATAGGGTTGAAAAAGTAATTTTGTATTTGTATGACTCCTCTTGAACATAGCCATCAATTTTTATTTATGAAAAATTAAATAAATAAAATTATGTTATTAAATCTTTTTTTAATAAAAAAGTCAAATTGAGTAAAAGAAAACCATGATATCATTAAAAAAAATTTAAATCTTAAAAATAATTCATGTATTTTAAATAAGTTGGGTAAAAGTATATATGAGTTTATGAGTTTGTGAGTTTTCTTAATTATGGCTAGTTTTCTACATGTAAGTTAAAATACAGTAATTTGACTTACACTGTAATTTGACTTACACTGTAATTTGAAATACGGGGAACCAAACAACCCCTAAAAAGAAAATTTACCAGATGAATTTAATATTCATATATATATATATATATATAAATAGATAAACCACAGACAAATAAATGCTAAGTGCCCTAATTCAACTTAATTATGGCTAGTTTTCTACATGAAATTAATAAAAATAATACTATTTATATGTAAATAATTATTACAAATATAGCTGAAATTGCATCACTTAATGAAAAAATCAAATTAAATAATCTAAAATTATAGTATTTTTTTCCTTGAATGTAATTTTACTGTGAATTCTAATTAAATTACCCGAAAAAAAAATAAATAAATAATTGAAATTAAACCGAATTACAATAATTTCATGCTACACGCATTCTTTTCAACTATATTATTTTTATCTTAATTCATGTTATGTGTCTAAAATTTATAAGAACTTGATTTTACCTTCACAAAATTATATACACTATTTCATTTACATAAAATATCATATAGAAGAATCCTTAATGAAATCAAGCCAATTAAACTCCAATTGAACTCATCAATGAAGTCAAAATAAACCTAATTGGCAATCAAAAATCAAATAATTGGATTAATGTGCTTGTTGTAGATAGATAAGCTTGGCCAAATATTGTATTCTTTCTTTATGAAGTACTAATACAAATTGTAAATCAAATTCATTTTAAGCAAAGGATATATACAACATGAGAATACCAACTGTATTATTATTATGCATGCATGCATGCATTATTATGCACAAAAATTGAATGCAAAATTCTTATTTATCAACACATAGATTTGCAGAAAATTAAGTTGATTACTTGATAATCTGCAGAAAACCAACTTTCTCTCAAATCTTCATACTTTCATACAGCTGCAAATGCAAGGAAACAAGAAACACTTATCAATCCTAAGAACATATTTACATATATATATATATATATATATATTGCTGAAGGATGTTAAAGTTTAATCTTTGCATAATAATTTCAACAAAATGTTACTCACAGATATAATATCTGACACATCCACAAGTTCTGCATAGGGAAAAACATGAATGAAATTCTACATAAACAAGTAACAGAAATTGGGGAAAAAAAAAGAACTTTCAATGGTTATCTCTAAACTAAAAACCATTAAAAAAACATATGATACCTGCAAATTGTTTATTTGTTTCGAATGGTGATCGAGGAGATCTATGCGAGTTATCTGAGGTTGCCGTCGAACGTGCAAGTGTCGATAAAGAACAAGACCTAAGAATTTCGGTCTTCATCAATTCGAAGCGTGTGCGTTGGTAAATATTCCACACCTTCAGAGAAATATAATAATCACATCAAAGTTCAAACAACCGCATTGTATCAATGAACTAAATTCCATTTAGTGCATTTCAGAGCTTGTGCTTGAAATAATTGGACAGTTGCAAGGTCTGATGTGTTATTACCTTTGCAGTATAACGAATAAAGAAAAGAAAGGGTAATCTTTCTGGTGATGAAGGATGTCCTTGGAACACTAATCGTTCAATGTCATCGATCCAACGACCACATCCAGAAAAATACCAGAAGAGCATCGAACGTTTTCTGCCCGGATAAATTTCGGCATCAAGGGAAGGGAAAAGTGGTACTTCACCAAAGGAAACAGGTGATGCAGAAGTTGCGAAATACGAATGAAGAACAATGTTGATGGCCCATAAATTTCTTCGCCAAATATACAATTTGTTTTGAGGAGCAATTTTTTCTGCTACCATGGCAGCAATAATTTTTCCGAGATCCTGAACAGAGCCAACAATTGTCAGTTATTATTCATCAACATAAAGAACGACTAACTATGCAAGATGAGATATAGATTAGGTTGCATGGTAATTATTCCATAAGGATAACAAACATTAAGACGAAACAACTGAACAGAGTTGATACTTGTTAGTTGTTACACAATCAATATTGAGAACAATTAGAATGCAATTTAGTGTGCAACCCAGAAGGAATAAAGAATTACCGATTGGTGTTCTGGATTATATTTTCATTGAAGATCAAAACTATGGTAAGTTTCTCAGGAGGATAAGAAATATTACAACAAATAGGAATTATTATTTTCATGGCAACAATGATTCTGCTGAGATAATGAACAGAGAATAATTGTTGGTTATTACATACTCAACAGTCAACATCAAGAAACAACTACATGCCTGATAGATTGCAGCTCTGATTTCCATTGAAGATTTCAATATGAGTTATAGTAAATGTTTCAAAATGATAAGAATACTGTGACAAATACAAACTATTACATTAATGGCAACAATGATTCATCTGAGATAATGAACACAGAATGATTTGGTTATTACATAATCAACATCAAGAACAACTACAATTCATGGTAAATTTTTCAAAATGATAAGATTACTATGACGAATACAAAGTATTAATTTAATGGCAACAATGATTCTGCTGAGACAATGAACACAGAATGATTTAGTTATTACATAATCAACATCAAGAACAACTACAATTCATGGTAAATTTTTCAAAATGAAAAGAAATACTGTGATGAATACGAAACTATCAATTTTATAGCAACAATGATTATTTCAAGACACAACAAGCATTGAAAACAACTAAATGCAAAATAACATACAGCTCTGAATCTAGATTTCATTTTCCAGACATAAATTATAAATCATGATAAATTATTTTTTTCATAAGAACAATAAATAAAAGAAATTAATATTAAGATAAAAAGAACTGTTGTGCCAAACCTGAAGATAGCGTTGAGCCTCACGTTCACTTGTGCCACTGAACATTTTTCCCAAAGAACGGAAATTTCATCAAGAGAATTGACTTCCATATTACATAAATTCCAATTGAAAAAGGATATAATTGGAATAAAAAGGAACAAGGCTCAGAGAATGAAGATTAAAACTTGGATCAAAGATGTGATTTTTTTTCTCAAGATTGCACAAACCCTAGCAAGAAAACAAACCAAGAATAGAAAAAGAACCACAAAGAAAGCATCAATTAGAAAAATTAAAATCTAAGAAACAGAACCACAAGATTTGCTTTTTAACAAATATATACAAGTCCTAGAAAGAATCAAAAAACAACATCCAAAGAAACAACCAAGGATTTCATCAATCAGGTAACAAAAACCCTAGAAATTAACACAAATCGCAATAAACGAACGCTTTGAGAAAAAAAAGAACAAAAGATCTGTTTTTTTTTTAGTAATTAGCACTAGAAAATGCAAAGAAACAACCAAGAACACAATCAATTAGAAAAGAAAAAGAAAAAGAAACTCTGGAAACCAACAGAAAACCCTAGATTCAAATCACAAAAAAGAAATTAAAAAAACAACGAATCAAAAGATAAAAACCTCAACAATGGCAACGAATCCGGATGAAATTCTGAGGTCTCTGTGAAAATCGTCGCCGGTGATCCGTCCTTCTTGTAAAGCCCGGCCAAATCCCAAGTAAACCACTCCATCTCGTTCTCCATCTCCTTCGATTCTCCGGCGAGACCAAGAACAGCTCCCAAACTTCAAAGAGCGCGCGCGCGCGAAGAGAATGAGGAATCAGTGAACTCTGTCAGTCAAATTACTTATATACCCCTGTCAATGTTAAAGTACAAATATACCCCTTCACAGGATAATGTATGTTATCTATATACATTGGTAATTATCAATGTTTCAATGGGGATAGGTAAGTAATTTTGCTTTATGTAAAATTACTAATATACTTTTATAGAAAAAAAATTTACATATATCATTTCCCTTTTTTTAAAGTTTGATGTGATTTAATGTTTCCATGAGAAAAATTACTTTTGTACCCCTAGAGAAACATTTGAATGACATATATACTACTCATATGTCTGTTGTATTTTCAAATTATAAAAGGGTATAAATGTAATTTTTGTGCTTATATAACTCCACTGTTATAACTCTTGAAGCACACAATTACAAATATACCCTTGGGCATTGAAATTACAATTATATCCCCCAAACATAAGATTGATGTTTGTATACTCCATGTCAAAATAAAGGAAACGAATAAAATATTAAACAATGATTAATTTATTCTAAATTTACATAAATTTATATTTCTAAAAATTCTACTAATGACCTCTGATGAGTGATGACTAATAATTTTTATCTGTGTAAACATATCCATCAATTTTATTTATTAAAAATTAAATTAAAAAAATTATATATCAATTGGGTAAAAGTATATGTGAGTTTTCTTTAAAAAAAATTACATGATGATTTTTATATTTATATTTTATTTTAAAAACAAATAAACCACAAACTCGTAAGTACTAAGTGCCCTAATTCAACTGAGTTATAGCTAGTTTTCTGCATGAAAAATCTATAACTATTATAAGTATAGTTGAAATTGTATCGCTTAATGAAAAATTAATTACCTATTAATTACAAATTAAATGATATAAAATTATAGTATTTTTTCTTTTGTATGTAATTTTACTATGAATTCCAATTGGATTACTTGAAAAATAAAATAAAATTATACCCAATTACAAATAATTTTAGGCCATATGCAATCTATACATGTATATTATTTTTATCTTAATTCATGATCAGTGTCTAATTAACTTAATTTTGATTCATTTAACCACTCTAAAGTGTGTGTATATATCTAATCTAGTTTATATTTCATTTTATTAAATAATACTTAATTCATATAAATACCAAATCACCAATACGTTAGTAGTCTCATACTATGAATAATAATCATATGAATTGTTAAAGTTAAAACTTCATTGCTAACATTTAGTATATTTATTTGACATTTTTAATTATTTTATAAAATTATATTGCTTTGCTTAGTACTTATTATAAATTAGTTTATGTTAATTTTAGCATGGAAAATAATAAAAATTTATTTCATAAGCGAAAATACTAATTATATACTCCCTCCATCCATATATAGATATTTCCTGAATAACCGAATGTTATTTGGTTCATGACATTTAATAAAAATTTTACTTAACTTCCAAAAATTACTCTTAAATATTTTTACCTAGATATATCAAACTCTATATATTCAATGACTATTTTAAAAAGAAGATTAAATTTAAAAGAAAAATATTTATAATAAATATTTTTTAATATAATAAAAAAACAGATAAAAAGGGACGAATAGGACATTTTATACATAAACAAAGGGAGTGTCTTCTTTAATATGTAATTAAATCCTTGTTTCCTCTTCTCTTGCATCCCATGGCCCAGCATTATTTTTCATGGAAAAAGAATGAGAGTTAAAGCAAAAGTGTTTATATTTAAAAAAAAAAAAAGGAAAGAAAAAGAAAAGAAAAGAAAAGATCATAAGAAGCTTTTTCTTTTTTTTAATGAGTTCATTAATTAGTGATGTATTTGTTATTAGATTGGACTTTGACCAAATAAAGTTATTAGTCTCTAATGACCATAAAAAAAGCTCATGCATGTTTTATAGTGTAATTACAACTATCATCTTCTTGTTCTTTTATGAACAAGTGCATCATCTCCACTATCTATATTTTACGTTGCAAAAAAAAAAATATATATATATATATATATATATATATATATATAAGGAAAAGGAAAGATGAACTATATTATCAGAATCAAAATATACAAAGAGTTTTTAATTATTTATATATATATATATATATATATATTGTTGTCTTTGTTTTTTGAGATTTTTTTATATATCTTATGTTTTTAATAATTTAATAAAATGTCATAAAAAAATATTTCTGACACTACCAGGGGCACAAAATAACACTAAACATAAGTGAAATGATTCAAATATAAAAGAGACAGCAAAAACAATAGTGCAGATAAGAATATACTGAATATGAAGATAAATAGAAGTAATTTTGTAATTTTAATTGACTTCAAATTTAAAAGTAAAATTTTTGAAAATAGTAAATATTTTTTAAGGACTGTTTTAGAAAATTGAAAGAGTTTGAGGCACATGGTGTATATATATATATATATATATAATTATTGAAAATTAGAATTTGAATTTTAAATGCTCAAATGATTTTATTACAAGTTCTAGATTGAATGACTTCTTCAAAAAGTAAGAAGAACCACAAAAGGCAAAGAAGAAGAAGAATGAAGATTTGCACATGCAAAAGCTAACAGTGTTGGATTGATAGGAGGCATCCATGATGACTTCAACATACATTAATGAATTAATGACACAGAGAAACCTACTTAATCATTTTCTTTTAAGTTTTATATATATATATATATAATCAATTAAAATATATATATATATATAGTCAAGGGGAAGAACAAAGAAAATAATAATATGTTAAATAAATCAAAATGATTGTTTATATATAAGTTTATTTCTATACATAAGAATATTTATTTAATAATAATGTTGCTAAATAGATGAGGTAAGGAAATAAATATATCTAAATGGCAAGTATATTATAACAAATTTAAACAAAAAATTATACAATAAGATAAGAAACTTCTATTAGTGTATATACAAATTTAAATTTTATTATATTAATTATCGTATGTAAAGAAAAATTATATACCTTTTTATCACTTAAATCATATTCCATATTTCTCTCTCCATTAAACCAAATTAAAAAAAAAAAAATCTTTAGTTTATTCCATAATATTCTCATTTTAGCAAACCAATGTAATGACTATGTTTTCTTGATATATATATATATTAGTTTATTTTTATTAGTCATATTAATTATTCTACGCTTTCATGATGTATGTTAAATTATTTTAATTAAAAATTAAAATAAATAAATTATACCATCTCTAATATTCGGTTAGATGCAGTCCAAATAAACTATTTTTTAATAGCAAAATTCATCTCTAAAACTCAAACATTTTTTTTTATTTTTTTGATAAAATAGATAAGTTTAGTCAAAGACGTGTACAATTGTGGAGTTAATATCTCAACATGTATGTATTGAGTATTCTCACCTTGCGTAAGCTGAGATTCAAACTAATTTTCTCGACAAGAACATAAACAACTTATGTAGAGGATCTAGTGCTAATAGACAAAGAGTTCATTGGCTTTTTTTACTAGTTACTTATTTAAATTATATATAACCAAAATAAACGGAGATCAATATTTTTGTTTTTATCTTTATTTTTATTTTTTTATTTTTCTAGAGAGACAAAGACTATCACATACACACACTAATTAATGTATGTTGATGTATTGTGTGATGTATTGAAAAACATGGACCATATGATGTTTGTGGGGCAAAGTGGATAAGTTGTTGAAAAGCTTTGTGAGAACTCAACCATGAATCTGAATTTTTAGAAACAAGAGAAAGAAAGCAGCATCCACATCATTCAAATCTCCCCTGTGTGTGTGTGTGTGTTTTAAGTTGATGGAAGCTCATTGTCAATATTTGGTGCAATTGATCAAGAGAAGAAAAAAAAATATCTTTATTTTTATAATTTATTTATGGACAAAAAGAAAAAAGAGAGTTGGTGGAATAAAGAGTCTATAGCACTATCATTTGTGGGTTTGTTATGCAATGCACCCACTTCATCTTCAACTTCTCTTTCTTATCTTTTGTTTTATAATTATATATATATATATATAATTATATAAACATTATCAAGTATATATATATATATATTATAATTATATAAACATTATCAAGGACTAAAAGTATAATTTTCCCTAATAATTATATGTATGTCATTAGATTCAAGTTTTCTCTTATTCATGTTCATATTTTTCAATCTATACATATATGAGTTTCACAAAAAATTTTATTGATATATCTAAAATTATAAATAAATTTAACAATATAACTTTCTCTTTCCTCAGAATTTTACAAGAGAAAAAAAAAGATTAATTACTCCTGAAATAATGACTATATTTACTTTTACCTTTTAACTAAAAACTATCCATTTTAATCCCAAAAATAAATAGCTATATTCATTTTAACCTTTTTATCCAACCACATTAATATCCCCCAAGAAAAAGTACACCAACAAAGACGAAAAAAAAATTAAAATTATGAGCCATCATTAATTGCTTTTATTTCTAAAAAATAAACAAAAAGATATACATGTAATTTTAGAATTCACACGAGTATTTGCATACATTTCATATTTTTTTTTATATTTATTTATTTATTTATTTATTTGTGGTCACACATGATATCTTGTTGCACGTAAATGACAAAGAATGAGTTTATTCCTTTGTATTCATTCACATGTATGAACTCCAAAACTAATAAAATATTGCCCATAAAATGTGACCACTTTTTAATTCTTGTGCTCAAACATTAAACAGTAAACATTCCATGGTCCACTCTTTATTCTCTATTCTCATTTTTTTAATTTTCATCTATCTCTCTCCATCTATATATATATATATATATATATATATATATATATATATATATGATTTATAGTGTCACTCTAGATATTCTAACACTTTATTATTCAATAATTATTTTTCCTAGAAATTTCAATATTTATTTTATTTTCTTTACATTTTAATAGTATAATGTTGGTAGTGTTCATTAAAAATAAATTGACCAATAAATTTATATTAATTGTAATAAAAATTTTCCACCACCAACGGAGGTGCCCTCAAGGGATAGAGGTTGGTAAGAGGAGTTCATCTTTTAATAGGATGAAATCAAGTCAAACCAATCTAATTGAGAGTTTGAAAAACATTTGTTTATAATAAAAACAAGTCGAACTCTAGCTTGGCTTGATAAACATGATAAGCTCATTTATAATAAATTAAATTTAGAATAATAATGCATCAAAGTTTAATAGTTTAATTGTATGTTTAATTGTTAATACAACAACTCACAAAAACAAAAACAAGCTCTCAAGCTCACAAGACTTGACGAGACAAATAATATCACTTGAGCTCAATTTTATTAACTATTCAATCTCAAAAATCAAGCGTGAGTTTAAGTGCATTTTCTTTACTTACTTAAGAATGAGTTTTTTTAAAAGTTCTAAGTAACTATGAACAACTTTGGTTATTTACAACATTATCTTTTATAGAAAACCAATGGGCCAAATACCAAAATAATAAAATAAAATAAAATAAAATTCTCACATTAAACAACCACAAAGTTTTCATAAATGTAAATTTTTACATTTTTATTATATATATTCTAATAAAATAATATATGTATATATTATGAAGATAGTTAATAATTATTGCAACAAAGCCAAAACAGATAGGCACAAACTATGGGTCATTTTATTCTATACTGACAAAATAAAAAAATTAAAATTAAAACCAAATAATAATAATAATAATAATAATAATAATAATAATAATAATAATAAGGTGTAAATATCAAAATAGTATCTCTATTTTGTGTTTTTCGCACTTTTAGTTCATATAATATAAAATTCGCCTTTTTGGTCCTCGTAATTGCACATTTCCGTCTTTTAGTTGTAAAATCCGTCTTTTTAATCCTCGTATTTACACATTTTTATTTTTTTTTGTCCCTCCAATTCATTAGTTAGAATGACAAAAAAAGTAGATTAGTCAATTATAGGGACCAAAAAGATAAAAATGTGAAAATACGATGACAAAAAAAAACAGATTTTATATTAGAGAGACTAAAAAGGCGGAAAACGCAAAATAGAGGGACCATTAATAATAATAATAATAATAATAATAATAATAAAGAAGGGGTATGAGTGGAAAGTGAAAAATGGAGGGTGAGGATATCAGTGGAGCATTGCTTATAAACAAAGAGAGAGGGTGCTCTTTCATACGTTCCAACGGCAACGAAGCCCATCGTTGGCGCCATCTCCGACCCCACGACCTCCTCCTCCTCCTCCTTCTCCCCTCCATCTCACCCACTAAAATCCTCAATCCCTGTCTCCTTGATCTCCAAAACCTAAGAAATCCAACTGAAACCTCGAAAAACAGCGAAAAAAATCGGGAGAAAAGGTGGAGAAACGATAAAAATCTCAGCTTTTTTCCTATTTTTAGAAGTATTTGTTGGATTTCCCATTCCATAGCTGAGATCTCTCCTTCTTTTGCTCCGGCTTCCCTTTTTTTAGGGTTCTTTGCTTTGCTGGTAAGTCCTAAAATCTCAAAATCTCGGTTTTTTTGGTGTATTTTTTTGAGGCATTTTGGATGTAGGGCAGCGGTGATGGGGTGCGTGATGTCGAAGAAGGCGGCGCCGGTGACGCCGGCGTTGGATTCGTCCGGTGGGCCGTGGGAGGCGCAGGGAACGGGGGATGGTGCGGTGCTGTCGCTGTGGGATCGAATCAAGGTGGGGAGTGAGTTAATGGATCAGTCCGCGAGGGTGAGCTCGTATGGTGGGAGCTCGAGGAGTTTTCGATTGGGGAATTTTCACAAACACGTTGTAGGCGAGCAGGTCGCCGCCGGCTGGCCTTCTTGGCTTAGTGCTGTCGCCGGAGAAGCAATCAAAGGATGGGTTCCTCTCAAAGCTGATTCTTTTGAGAAGTTAGAGAAGGTAATGGAGAAAATCTTTGTATTTTTTTTTTCATTCTTGCTAAATTTATTAGGGTTTGTTGAAGTTTGTTTCTTAAATTTGGGTGAAATTTAACAGTTAAAAAAAAAGGAAGAAGAATATATGAAATGAAGTTAACTTGTTAAGCTTTTCTACAAATAGCAATGGAGAAATTCACTGTTTGTTTTCATTGTTGTAAATTTAGGGTTTATTTAAGTTTGATTCTCTCTCTCTCTTTATTGTGCGAAAGTGGTGAAATTATTGTAAAAAAAAATTATGAGATGAAATTAGGGTTGTATGTCTGTACTTTTCATGGCTTAATTAGGGCATGATTTATGAGAGTTTTGGCTTCAGAATCATCATAAGTTTTCAGACAATATATATATCAGAATGAGGTGTTATGCATTGATTATTTTTTGTTTTCCAGCATTGCTTCTGTGGATCAAACTGCACATCTTCATGGGGTAATCTTTGCATGCATGCCAATTCTTTATCTTCTTCAATATAATAATTTATTTATTTTTCCTTTTCATGAGAAGATAAGGTTGGAAGTATCAGTTCAAATGTGGATGTTTCAAGATCATTTGATCAGAAATTTTATTGTTCATTTGGTTCTGTAGACTGGTTTCTGACTAGATTGTATTGCATTCATTTGTCCCTTAGATTGGACAAGGTACATACAGCAGTGTGTTTAAAGCGCGCAATTTGGACACCGGAAAAATTGTTGCTCTGAAGAAGGTTCGATTCGATAACTTTGAGCCAGAAAGTGTTCGTTTTATGGCACGGGAAATACAGATCCTTCGCAGACTTGACCATCCAAATGTTATAAAATTGGAAGGATTAATTACATCTCATCTCTCATGTAACATGTATCTAGTTTTCGAGTACATGGAACATGATCTTGCAGGGCTAGTATCAGCTCCTTCTGTCCAATTCTCCGAAGCTCAGGTTTGCCCATATTTTTATAATCAACATGAATCTCATTTCTGATAGACAGCATGTATCTTATGAATGTGAGTTGCAGGTCAAGTGTTACATGCAACAGATATTATCTGGACTTGAACATTGCCATTCGCTCGGCGTAATGCATAGAGACATCAAATGCGCAAATCTTCTTGTGAGTGAAGAGGGAATTGTCAAAGTTGCAGACTTTGGTTTGGCAAACTTCTTGAATCCTGAGCGCAAACAACCGTTAACTTGTCGTGTTGTGACTTTATGGTATCGCCCCCCGGAGCTTCTCCTCGGTTCAATGGAGTATGGAGCAAGTGTGGATTTATGGAGTGTTGGTTGTGTTTTCGGGGAAATGCTACTCGGTAGGCCTATTTTACAGGGAAGAACAGAGGTATATATTCACAATAAGTTTTTTTCACTATGTTTTGAATATGTATAGATGCTCAACCTCTTTTGCACTAACGTCAGGTAGAACAACTGCATAAAATTTTCAAGCTGTGTGGATCACCACCGGATGAATACTGGAAGAAGTCAAAACTACCCCATACAACACTCTTCAGGCCTCAGCATAATTATGAGAATTGCCTCGGAGAATATTTTCGGAACTTATCGTCTAGTGCATTGAGCTTGTTATCAACTTTTCTCTCTGTTGAACCTTACAAGCGTGGCTCCGCATCAACTGCTCTAGCCTCTGAGGTAAATTTTTTTTTAGAAAATTTTTAATCCTCTTCGAATGTTTTCAAAGGTGAAACAATGTGAGACACTTGTTATAAACTATGTTTTTAAGTCCATAGAACTTTGGAAAAGAAGTGTAATGAAACTTAATTCTCATTATTGATGGGTTCTGTTGTGCTGTAGTATTTTAGAACAAAGCCTCAAGCTTGTGAACCATCAAGTTTACCTCGCTACCCACCTACTAAAGAGATCGATGTTAAAAGACGTGAGTCACACAGGTAAGCCAGCATACTCTTTCCTTTGTATTGATGAAAGATTAATCAGACCCTAATATATATCAGAAACCTTAATGGAGTAAAACTGTTCATACCTCAAAGAATGATTCAAGTGATATTTTGAAGTTGTATATGCTCTCTGTCTAAAGATCTTGTATTCAAAGAACAAAGAGAAAGAAATCTATTATGTGCTTATCAGTATCAGTAATGCTGCTATTCTTGTGATACAGGAAAAAGGTAGGCAGCAAAAGGCATCTTGAGTTAGAAGCAACAAGAAAACCTTCAATAGCACCCAGAGCTTCAAGAGAAGCAAACAGCCTGTGTGAATTTTCTTATCAATATGAGGTATCGTATTTATTTTTCGATATTAGATACTTTAACTTCAGCATGATTCAAAGGACTCCATGATTTTTACAGGGGCCAAGAATCAAAAGTCGCGGAATCTATGATAAAGATCTCCCTAGACTAAATATCCAATCCAGAGCTTCTGTAGATACACAGCCGGCCTCAGTAGTTAATCTCCGGTGTGATCATCAACACATCAAGAATCTCTCCCAAGAAGATCCGTCGGACTCTGGACCTTTACGAGTTTCTATGTCTAGCGGCTTTGCATGGGCAAAGAAACAAAGAGAAGATCATGCATGTGGCTTGAGAAACAATATTACCAATCAATTGGAATCATTAAGCATCTCACAAGATTACAAAGACAAAGTCAATTCCAGAGTTCAAAAGCCATCTGAGCTTTCAAGGAATGCTATGTTAAGACACTGGACACAGTTAGAACAGCAAGACTCATTTAATGCCGATGATCTCTACCGCCCTAATAGATTGTCTAGAGATCAATACGGGAGAGATTCGGTCTCATTTAAGCACAGCATTCTGGTATAATTTACTTGTTTCATTCTTTTTCACAGTATAAATTCAAATACCGAGTGCTGATGTGTCATGTAATTCTCAGGATGAACAAAATCAAGGAGGGAAAATCGGGTTCTCTAGTGCTATACTGTCTCGGTCGTGTAAAATCGATGAATTGTTAGTGAGACGTGTGTGTCACATCCAGGAAGCAGACTGTAAATCATGGATACAAAGAGGTAACAGCAAAAGCCTTGTTTTGATTAACAAAAATGGTTTTGAAATCATGCTTGCCGAAGTTAATGCTTTCTAGATTCTTGAATTAACAAAGGGAAATCCTCCAACCCCTACTTATTGTTTGGATTTCCACATTCTTCTTTATCTAAAACTGTAATCTGTATCTCAAGATATACAAGTTCTAGCGGCTAATTAGTGACACACTGACACCCTTTTTCTTATCTATTGATTTTATAATTCTTGCAGAAAGAAAGCAAGGCCAATAAACAAGCAAGCAAAACATCCATCAGATACCACAGAGGAGCATCAAGATTCCATGATGAAAGTGATCTCTTCTGCATCAAGAACCCTTTGATGTTGAAATTTATATTTCATTCCAGTGAGAGTTTTTATGTCTTAAGGATGATTCTTTACAACACTGACAGATTCAGAGGTTCATATGTGTTGATGGACGAAACAGTGCTTTTCGGAAAGTTTAAATGAGCATTTTTGAAATGAGGAAGCAAGACTTTTTTTCTTTTATATGCAGAGCCATATTTGCTACATATGGCTTTTTGTATGTTCGGAATGTTAAAAGTCCGTTGGAGATGCAGTGTGAATGATTTCGAAGCCATGTACAGAGTTTATTTAGTTTTAGAGTAAGAACATATGATGGACAAACATGAAGTACTTCATTGGTGAGAAATGTCTCAATTCTTTTTAAAGAAATCAATGTGAAACAAAAAATATTCTTCGATTTCCAGGATTTCGACCCTATCTATTTTTGCCCTTCACTAAGCCAACTACATTTGCAACTTGTTAATTAAATAAAGATGATTTGAATGACTTATTCTGCATGATATGTAGGCTTTTTGACTTAACAGATACCTAGTGCAGCCTTGGAGATGACTGGTTTGCAAGCGTCCGAGCATTCTTCTCTGCAGACCCGGTGATGTCGATTTGAAGGAGAGGAGTACGAAATCTGGAGCTCAGGATCGGTCATCGCCCAGGGTCATGATTGTTGGTATCTGCCCGTGGCTAACAAAATCGATCTTGTTTAATCTCAAGCAGCACAAGACTTGCTCCGGCAATTCCTCTTGCTTTTGTGCCTGTATTATTTTGCAAATGAGTCATACCACAATGAAATACTCAAGATAAACATAATCAAGATTTCAATATAAGTACTATATTAGTAACACTTGCAGATATATATATATATGATCAATTATAACAAGATAAAATGTGAAGATGTGAAACTTTACCTGTATTGTCAAGCCAACATCGAGGATCCCATGTTTTAACCGTTCTCGAAAAGCCTCGAGTCCCTTTCTTGAAATGTAACTAAACCGATGTATGTCAAGGTCAATCTCAAAGTAATTTGAACCCTGATCATAACCAAAAATTACAATCAGCAAATACGAACCCGAAAATGGCAAGAAGGATTTGCTCGGTTTACAACGAGTGCAATGTTGTTTACCTCATAGAAACTATGCTGAGGACGTGAAAGTACTGGTTTTTCATTGTAAGCATTTAGTAGCTTCTTTTCTGCACCACTTAAATGGAGATCTTCAGGATTAACAACCCTGCCCATTATTTTCAACCTTTCTCTAAAAGGAATGTTCGAGTCCAGCGGGAACCCTTTGACCTTTTCAATCTCATCGTCAACAAATTTCTACACACATTAATATTGAAATTCAAACATCAATCAGTTTCAGAACTATCATCTACTTTTCGGAGATTACATATCGATGTGTGGAATTACCTTGATACTATCTTGAACATGAGATGGAATTAGTTTGTCAAAATCTTCAGAAACTTTGAAGTATAATACAAGGCTCATGCCTTCTCCATCACTATCACCGAGGAACATAGCAGCCGGATAAGTAGGCAGCTGGCAATGTAAAGAGATGATATGCATATGACCAATTATTAACAAGGTTCTTAAGAATGGAAGTTTGGTCCTACAAACCATACCTGAATATTAACGATAAGAAGTGCGGGAACTTTCTCGTGTGCCTTTATGCTTGGAAGCTCAATGTGCTGAGCAATATGATTTACTTTGCGAGGACAGAGAAATAAATCCACACCGATAGGAGTGTATGGAGCATGGCATGGAGCAGGACATTTTTTCTTATCTCTGCAAAGATACTACTAGACTAGTTACGCAAACTCAGAAAAATAAATGGTATAATTAGGTAATAAATATTTTGTGTTCAAGGAGTCCTTACCGGAAAAAGTTTTCTCCTCGCAGCTTAAAGGTTGAAGGTTCAAGGGCAGACCAGCAGTTTTCCTTCAGTTTCTCACCCATTGAACATGGGACTGAGAGACCACCTCGTGGGCGATACAAGAATTTCTTTGAAGCACCTATACCCATTTAAAGAGCCAAGTTATCACTTCAATCACTAAAATAAAGTTTTAATAATCTGGGGATTAAATATCAATGAGAACTAATGTAACATCTTGAATTAAAAGATGGCAAAAACTAGCATTAAAGTATCAACTTGTTTGCAAACATCTTCCTATGATTCACTTTACAATGAACAAAAACTACATCCCTGTAAATCATACTCTTAGGCACTACTAGTACAGGCAACTTACAGATTTCAGTAGGCTCATCTCCGTCATATGATTTTCTTTTAAAAGAAAGCCTGATGACTGCTGACTTTCTCTTTTGACATGGTGAGCTAACATTTTGAATCTGTTGATTTTTATTGGTGAAACTAACAGAAGTAGTCAACCGAGGTAAGCAAGATGATGCCATCTGCATCAAAGAATTCTCTCGAGATTTGTCTTCTGTATCAGTCTTGCACTCCTTAAATCCTTTAAAACTTCCATGAGTTTCTGCTAAAGCTTTTTTTGGTTTCATACAATGTTCAAAGACTTGGGCTCCAGAGTTGGCCTCATCGACCTTTCCCATGGGAGGTTCATAGCCTTGCAGGCTTAAAGCTGAAGGTTTATTATCTTCTTTGCATTCAACTTTGTTCATCAGATCCTCAGATCTGCATCCATCTTTTCTGAAATATTGTTCAACTGCCAATGAAAGCTGAGTGCTATCACAAATTTCCTCAAACTTACAGATAGCATCTGCAAACCGTGAAGCATTTTCATACGGCTGTATCTGAGTACCAATTGCGTTGTTTACGGACGGAAAACAGTCTACATTAGGAAAGCATTCATAAGTAAATAAGTCAAGGAAAAACAATTTGCTCATTTACTTTTCAGAAAAGAGATACCTCCATGAACGCTGCTAAAATCATCGTCAGAATCAGACTCCAGAATACTGACCGAGTCAAACCAAGCATCTTCTTGGCAGATAACTGAAAAAAGAGATCTTTATATTAATTCTAAAATGCACAATACCAAGACCAATGAGACAAATGAATATGAATTCCTATACATGGATTACAGCAAAAGCAAAAAATAAGCCTCTACAAGTTTTCAATTACCATGTGGGCATCAAGTTCGGATCAAGAAGCAGATGATGATTTTTAAGTTGTATTAAGGAAACAAACAATCTAGCTTGTATAAAAAATTGACAAGATCATGAATAGTTGAAAAGCAGTACATGAGAAATTGTGGGCTCTGGGAATAATGAAATGCAGGGACGGCCACTATACCATTTGCATCAGACTGGCTGTGATGCCACTGCAACTGAGTGAGATGGAATGTCAAATTCGAAACTTCAGACTTTCGACGAGACACAGCAGCAGTATCATTGTGTCCACATTCGCTCCGACCAAATTCTGGCAGGTGATTTGCTTTGTTGCTAAAATGGGCGCTTGGAGCATCAGGAACAGAAGCGGATATCTTTCCATGGCATCTTCTGAATCTTATAATATACCTCCTTCGAGATCTAGGCCTTCTGTGGGGAGTTGAGATGCAAGCACCCATGGCGATGATTCGGTTTAACAAAGATCTGCAGAAAAGAATGCAGCCTTTGTTTGACCGCCCAACTTTTGGTGGGAGGCACTAGAAATCACAAGGACACCTGAAATACACCATATCTGCATGCAATTGATAAAAATCGTCAGTGATGGTTACTTGGGAAAACATCATGTGACAAACACACCGAAAGAAAGGAAAGCACGCTGCGTTGGCTAATTTCTATTGATATACTTGCAAATAATTTAATGCCCTATGAGGGGAATAACAATGACCTCTAAGATCATGTTACTCGAACAATAACTATATTTTGCAAAAATGGAAGTATAACATGTAGATTGACATTAACCTACCCATGCTTGCATTTCCTTTATTTTTCAAATCATGCAAATATTAAGACCATGCGCAATGCAGAAAAAATTATAAATCTAATACAAAATCAAGTTATGGATATAATTACATGAACTGTGATACCCATACAAAATGGCACTTCATAAGCAAGATATGTGAGAAATCGTGAAAGCACTCAAATTTGAGAGGACTTGCATTATAGCAATGGACATTACCATAAAAATTTTGGAGAAAAAGCAGGAACAGCAGTCTTATCCTGAGCAAGCAGTTGGGCTAAAAGAAATATCTGCAAGCAATCAAAAGAAGCAAATAGATTAAAAGAATGCAGGCCAACTTCCCAACTGATTATCTTTTGTAAAATCACGGGAAACTCACAAGAAAGTTCTCTTGCAATAAAGAAAAGGTTATGATTATTTTATCGTCTGTGAGATTCTGAGCTGGTCCCCTTCACGGGAAAGAAAAATCAGTGAAAAAGATGTCGATTTGTGATCATGATTAGATTAAGTTTTTGAAGAACAATTCAATATGAACAAAATTTGGAAAATCAACCAAAGGTGGCCAGAAAAGATCAAATAAACTAAAAAAATAAGACTTCTCTGCTGCAAATACACAGACGAAAACTTTGACCAAAGACTCTCTCTCTCTCTCTCTCTCTCTCACACACACACACACACACACACGCACAGACCACACGCACACACACGATATATATATACACACACAAGTTACAAATGAACTTCTTGAAGTCTTACAATCCGAATATTATGAGATAAATAGAAAATTCTACTGAATGGTCAAGTTTTACTAATCTTTGCAAACATGCATAGAAAAACCCAAACTCATAAATCATAATGGATCAGAGAAGAAGAAATAAAGTTAGAAATGAACCGCAATTCAACGGAAAAATAGCTAAAAAAATAAGGCACCAAAATACAAACAAGAATTAAAATTTACAGCAAGAACAACAGATTCGAACCAGAATACCATCACTAAATTAAAAAAAGAAAGAGCAATGGCTTTACCTCCAAGAAAAACATTCTTTAATCAGCCCCTAAACTCCAAGATTGAAAAATGATAGATTTTTGAAGTGGTTTATTCATCTTTTTCCAAAAAGATAGATTTTTTTACATATAACTTCAAACAAAAATGTTTCAATCGATCACCATCGAAAAATCAACCAAAAATTAAAGGAAAAAAATCATGTGTTTCCTTATAATCAAACAAATTTCTTACAGATAGAGAGAGAGAGAGAGAGAGAGAGAGAGAGAGAGGGCGAGAATGGAAGTTTCGATCCAGTCAGTACCAAGTACCAACAATCAAAATCTCAACAAAATGCCAAATTTAGACAAACAAACAACGATTACAAAGTTTTTTTTTTAAAAAAAAAAATCTCTAAAAAAGAAAAAAAAAAAAATCAAAGCTTTGATCAAAGGAAAAAGAGCTCACAAACCAGAACTTCTCTCGATCGAAGCCGCATTACATCAAGCCCAACACCCCAAAGAGATCTACAGCAGGATCACCGTCGATCATCCTCCAAAGATCCGGACTCGTCGGCGTTCAACGCGCCGGCGAAGTCTTCACAGCGAGTTCAACTCGCGATTCACAAACTCTCACCATCACTCTGTCAACTCTCTGACGTATAAATAGTGCCCCAACTCCCACAAAAAATTAAATATATATATATATAATGTTATTTATTTTATGCAAAAAATTAATAATAAATAAAACAATTAATATGTCTAAAAATATTTACTATTATTTTAAATTTTATGCAAATTAATATTATATAAAAAAATTAATATGGCTAAAAATATTTGTTGCTATTGTATTATTTTTTTTTTAGTGTTGATAAAGTAATAATTTGTAAAAGATATTTTTGATTTATAATAATTAGGTTTTATCATGAAAATTTTGTAGTAAACATTTAACAAATGTTTATTTTATATTAATTAATGGATAACAAATTCATTTGAACATTTTTTAATAAATAAAAAACTTTTTAGGATTATATATCAAGGAGCCCTTGTTAACATATATGTATATGTTAATTTTTAAGAAAATTCAATTAATAAATCAAAGGGATCATGATATAGTTGAAAACTCATGGTACCATTGTATTCATTGTGTTTTAAATTCAAGTAATAAAAATCTATAAAGTTGCATAAGAAAATAAGATAAAATGTTGTTAAAAAACATATTAAAGCATATAAGATTATTCCAACCCATTATATAAACTTCTAATATTAAGTTATTTTAAGTTATTTTTTATTTTATTCTATAATAATCAACTTATTTTTTTCATATAAATATAAAATGTATAATCTCATTAATAAGTTAGTTGTAACAAACAGCAAAATAACAAAATGAAAATTAAATGTGGAGCTAAAGGCTAATTAATTATTAATTAATTGGAGACTTTAGTGGAAGCTTTTGAAGTTGGGTTTGTGGAATGAATGTCCAACTCAGTGCACATGAAAAGTTTGGTGTTATTTCCATCCATCAATCAATCAACCAAAAGATATATATATTTATATATAAATATCTATGTATATATATTAAAATGTATTTATTAAATCTCTTATAAATGCAAGGGTCTGTTACCATAAATTCATGCTTATTTTTTTTTTGGCAAATATTTAAAAAAGTAGGCCATAATAATTTTTTTTTTGGTTTTAAACAAATTAATCTCGTATATAGTTTTGTTTATCATTCCCTTGCATGCACCCGCTATTACCCTTTCTAAAAAATAAAAAAAATCATATATACTTATATATTTTACAAATTATTTTCATTTAATTAAAAAAATCAAATTGATCCTATCTATTTTTTTTTCTTCATCTATATGGGGAAGAATTAAAATATAACATTGAGCATAAATTGATTCTCTATTAAAATTTCAGTTAATATTATTTTTATATAAAATTTAAATCTATTTTTTTGTTTGGGAAAAGCACAAAATATATTCAGTGTTAATAGACCATAAAGTAATTGTTTTATTTTTTGACATTTTTAAAATAACTTTTTTGTTTTAAAAAGTTATATCATATTAATTTGTTATTCAAAAGTATACAATTTAATCAAATATAATAAATTCAATTGTCTTTTTCAAAAAAATAAAATAAAAAAAATGATTGTGTACAATATGCACAAGGGTTACTGGTCCCTTTATTCATTAATAAATTGTCCAATATTTTCATGAGGAACTGTGGATTAACTCAGTAATAATCTACCCCGTAGTATGATTGAGAGATTTCACATTCAAGTCTTTTTCAACTTACATTGCACTTGGTTCCATATAAGAGTTTAGTGAAAAATATATATCGTTCTCTTCTCCAACATTGCATGGCAGGAGGATTTATTTTTAAAAAGTCATTCACTGCACTGTAATTAGTGCACACACTATATCTATCTATCCTTTAATTTAGTGTTTATGATTTTTGTAAAAGTTAGATCTCTTATAAATGCATGGTCCCTTCATCATAAATCCATCCTTATTTTCTAAGAAAAAAATATTTGCAAAAATAACACCATAATTAATTAAAAGCATTTATTACACACAAATTATTTTTTTTAACCGGTTATTATGTTCAAGAATCAAGAAAGAGCTTAAATAACATGAGTCTTATAAAAAACAGTAGACCCCTTTGACAATTAATTATCCTACTAACTAGTATTCCTTATTATTATTATTATATATATATTTACATTTATATGGAAAAAATTAAAGTATAAGTCGAGATAAAAACTATTTTTTTTTTAAAAAAAAAAGATTAGTTAATGTTACTTTGAAATAAATATATTTTGTGAGTACACAAAAAAAAAAAAAATTGTTTTCTTCTAAAATACTCCATATTAACAAGCATTTGTTTTTAAAAGGCATTAAAAAAAACATCATATCAAGGGCCCCTTGAATTATTGCATATGGACATTGGAGGCATTTATTTATTCACTTAAGTGAACTTCTTCTTATTGGATCTATTCAACTTTCTAATTGACTTTGTGCCTTTGAATATTAAAAAGCAAGCCACGTGAAAGCATTGAAGTGTGAGATACTATGAATTATGAAAACTTATGTAGCAATCATCATTATTATTTATTATTTCATTATTATTATTATTTTATTATATATATATATATATTAACAAATGGCATAAACTCCACAAAATGCACGAATTAGTGTCTTACATCCTCCCACTTTGAATTTTAATCACCCAAATTAAGTGGCATATATAAATTATTATTATTATTATTAATTATTTATTGACATAATAGATAAGTCACCCTAAACACATATTTTTTAAAATTATTTTTTAATAATATATTAAAAAAACATTTGACTCCTGTATAAGAGTTAAATACTTTAACCACTCAGCTTTCATTGTGATGGCACTCATGTATCAATTCATTGAAAAAAAAATCATTCAAATAATATTGTATATTAATAATTTTTATAATTTTTTTTTTTGCTTTTTTACATCCATTTTAAAAAAATAGTAAAATTATTTTTCACCAGGGGATTTTTCAAATATTACCGATTTTTTTTAAAAAAAAAACACCCTCAAACAACAAAGTTTGTTAATAGTTTACCACAAAATAAATAAATAAATAAATAAATAAATTTCACATAACACCCAAGGAAAATAAATTATTTGTCAACCCATGATTTTCATATCTCACCTTATTCAATTCATTGTGTAAGGTTCTCTCAAATAATTGAGTATATAAGCATTTTTTTTTAAAGAAAAAAAAAATTCATGCACCACCTTGACAAATAGCAAAATTATTTGTTTCACAATGGCTTTTTTTTTTCTTTTCAAATATTACCTTATTCAATTCATTGAGTAAGGTTCATTTAATTTTTTGGGAGAAAAACATTTTCACACACCACCCAAAAAATACCAAAATTATTTGCCACCCCCATTAATTTTCAAATAGTAGCTGCTATTTTTATTTTTATTTTTATGTTTTACAACAACAACATTCAAATATTATGTTTTTTTATCCAATGTGGATAAACTATCTCAAACACAAAAATTTTACTGTTACGTCTCAATTATATATTAGAAGTAAGTCGAATCTCTCAAAAAAGAAATTAGATATCTGAACTGCTTGGCTATTGCTACAGTGGTTTAGTAAAAAAATATTTTAACCCAATTTATAATATAAAAAATTGTTTCAAAATATGTATATATATATATATATTTGAAAAAATTCAGCAACGCATGTTAAGGACATATATAGGTGTGGAGTAATCTCGATAAATATCCATGCCCTTATTTAGTGTTGATTTTAAAGTTCAATCTCAAGTTCTCTCCAAAATAAGTATCCTACGATATTAATTGGTAAAAAAGCGGATAGTGTTATGAATAATATTTTAAAATTTCAGGGAATGACCAGTAAAGTCCCAAATTTATTTATTTTTTAATATTAAAAAAATGGAAAAAAAATACAGCTAAACGTCTTCCAACTGTCAACGGTCCGATGGTTTTCAATCTTTGGCTCAGAGCACAAAACCAACGGCCAAAATAGCTCCAAAATTCGCGCTCGGTGATTAAGATCTAAACAAACTCCACCCGCGCTTCAAAGCCATTTGTTCGCCTTCCCTCCCGCGCGCGCGCGCTCTCGCTGGAGATGGAGCCCCGTGGCGATCTCCGCTTCTCGATCCTGCGCGTTTTCGTCTATTTGTTCTGCTTTTTCGATGGATTTTGGAGTTCCAGAGGTTCTAATCCTTGGTTTTTTCTCTTTGGGAGTTGTTTGATTGGTTGTTTGTTGAGTTTTTGGGGTTGGATCGGTGAAGATAACATTTCAGCAGGTTTTTACACTGTAATCCTCTTCCTCTCGCCTTATTTTCTTTCAATTCAGTTTGGTTTTGTTTGAATTTTGAGAATGCTTGCAATGCCATGGTTTACTTTGGTTTCTAGGGTTAGGGTTTCATTCTGTAGCTGTTCTGGTAATGGGTATGCATAGCTCTAGTGGTGATTGTTTTGAAATCTTGAAGTCTAGGAGTGATTTTTTCTATATTCGTTTTTTGAACATCTGTTTCTTTGGTGCTTGATAGTGGATAATAGGAGCAGAGAGGATTTTTTTCTTGTGTTTGTTTGAATTTTTAGAATGCTGGCAATGCTGTTGTTTATTTGGGTTTTTAGTTTTGGGGTTTCATTCTTAAGCTGTTCTGGTAATGGGAATGCATAGCTTTAGTGGTGATTATTGTGAAATCTTTAGTCTAACATCTGTTTTTTTGGTGCTTAATAGTGGATAATAGAAGCAGAGAAGGTTTTCTGCTCGTTTTTGCCATATTTTTACGTAGATTTACAGGTCGTCTTCATGAGAAACAATCAATTTAGTAAGCAATCTAGGCATGAATATCCAAATTAGACGAATATTTTCCATCAGGGCCTCACTTTTTTTTTTTTTCTTAATGGTAATGTGTTTGATCCCCTTGATGACATAGGAGGATTATACATAAGAAGGAAAGCGGGACAGAGAGAAACAAAAGGTGGAAGTGAAAGAGATGGCTAATCTAGAAGGTGAAGAGAATTACAAGGAGGCAGTTGAGGAAGGAGAAAAGGGAAAGGAGGAAGCTTCATCTTCTACTGTCATTGGTCTCCGGCGATATGATTCCCTGGATATCGAAGCAGCTAAATTCACTTCTGAGCGCTCGTCCAAGGTAATTCATCTTCTCATCCTCCTCCTCATCTCTCTTTGTCTAGCTAATATATGATTTAGGAAAATATATTAGTGTATAAGTATGCTTTATGGTCTGTAAATGATTTACTACTTTGTGATAGAATGAAGATTGGGGAAAGATTATGGCACTGGCTTTCCAAAGCTTGGGTGTTGTGTACGGAGATTTAGGAACTTCACCTCTATATGTTATATCAAGCATCTTCACTGATGGCATTAAGCACAAAGATGATATCCTTGGTGTGCTCTCTCTCATCTACTACACCATCACCTTGATCCCCCTTGTCAAGTATGTTCTCATTGTTCTTCAGGCCACTGATAACGGACATGGTGAGCCAAATCTCTCTCTCTCTCTTACACACACACACACACACACACACACACACACACACACACACACACTCTCGCACTCTCACATATAAGCTTCGTGTTATTTAGTGTTAGCAATTGAGTTAGCAAACTCATGAAAGCAGCTCCAAACAAGCTGAACTCAAGCATGGTTGGCTCATTTGATCTTTGCTCATATTACTTGATTTACTAAAGCATTACGATAGTAGAATTATAAATATTTAGACACAATATATGTTATTTTAGCTTGATGATTTCTTTTGTTATATACAGAGGCAAAGTTTTGCATAAAGTTTTAATATAAATTCCTTTCATTATGTGAACTATATATCTTGATTATTGAACGGAAAAAGTTGTAGGGTCTTCAGTGGGTTATGCTTTCATGCATGCCTAAGTTTCCTTTCTTAACCATTCGGAGAGCATTAATGAAATACAGTCCAGTTTTATGTGAACAAGTTATCGATTTAAATTCCATCTGTTATTTTTTATTTGTTCATATATAAACTGTAACTGAGGTTTCCAAAACCATGAAAGTTTAAGAACAATGCATAAGATACTTGCTAAGAATTAATTAATGCGGTATTAAAGACATGAGTTTTCATTGGCATTAGGTGGCACATTTGCATTATACTCATTGATATGTAGACACAGTGAAGTGGGCTTGATCCCAAGCCAACAAGCAGAAGATGGAGAGGTTTCTAACTTTAAACTAGAGTTGCCAAACAATCGTTCTGAGAGAGCTTCAAAGATAAAGACAGCTCTAGAGAGCACAATGTTCGCCAAATACTTCCTTTTGATTTTCACCATGCTTGGGACTGCCATGGTGATTGGGGATGGAATTCTCACTCCTTGTATTTCAGGTATATATGTCTTATTCATAATTTAATTATATTTTTAGTCCCCAATTTTATTTTATTTTTGTAGATTTTTGATTCAATGTTACTTATTTTTTTAGATTTCTTTTTTGTTAGTTGTATCATTATGATGCATTTTATAAAAGAGAGAGCTTTTAAAAATTATTGTGTTTATTTTGATACAAGTGGAACAGAAGCCATTCGCTACACTTCCCACTTGAATTAATTTCTTTAGCTGAAAATGTAAGATTTTTATAAACAAATATGTACTTAAACTTAGAAATCCATGGTCAAGACTACCATATGTTCACATTCATGGCTTGCAGATGTTGCAAATGTTTGTTTTCAGGTATTTTGGCTAGATTATCTAAATAAAATATTGCAGTGCCTTGCATGTGGAGGGAGGAGATAAGTGATGATGATGAACTCAATTAGTTTGTCCTGCCTTCATTTTTTGTCGGCTGTCTAAATGTTGCCTACTTTAGATGTAGTTTGATTTGTGTTTGTTCTGTTTGCTCTCGTGTGCCTTTTCTATTTTATTACCACTTTGTATCCTTGATCTTTGTAGTTTCACATGCCATGTGAATTTTTCTTAGATGGTTTTATTTACATTTAGTGAAATATAAGATTTTGCTGATATTAATCCTTTCCTACTAGACACTTGTTCACTCATATATCATTTCATTGAAAACTTTGACAGTTCTATCAGCTGTGTCTGGTTTACAGCAGGCTGGCAGTACCTTGAACGAAGGTATGGAAGTATGGATAATATGGTACTGAGTTGATCTTTGTTTGATCGCTCATGAGTCATTCTTCTTCAAATCTCTCTGCAGATAAAATGGCTTGGATATCAGTTGCCATATTGATCTTGCTATTCATGTTACAACGTTTTGGTACTGACAAGGTGGGCTACTCCTTTGCTCCTATCATCACCGTATGGTTTATCAGCATTACAGGCATAGGCATCTTCAACTTTTTCAAGTACGATCCTTGGGTGTTCAAGGCTGTCAATCCAATGTACATTGTTGATTACTTCAGAAGGAATGGGAAGGCTGCTTGGGTTTCTCTTGGTGGCGTTGTTCTTTGCGTCACCGGTATAATTTTGATCATATTAGTAATTCAACCCCAAAATCATATTAAGTTTGCTAACGTTATTGAATTTGGATGCATAAGGGGTGGAGGCATTGTTTGCTGATGTTGGTCATTTCTCAGTAAAGTCCATTCAAGTCAGCATGTGTGGCCTTGTTTATCCTTCCCTTATCTTTGCATATACTGGCCAAGCCTCTTATCTAAGGGAGAATATGGGTGATGTTGCTAGTATCTTCTACAAGTCCATACCTAGTATGTATATACGAGTATATGCTCATGGCTCCCTTCTCTCTTTCATCTTCTAATTGTTTTTGCAGGGTGATTTAGTTGTTTGGTTATCATGCAGAGTCTTTGTACTGGCCTATGTTTGTTGTGTCTGTCTTGGCGGCAATCATCGCTAGCCAAGCAATGATCTCTGGTACATTCTCCATCATTCAGCAGTCTCTGTACTTAGGGTGCTTTCCTAGAGTGAAGATAGTTCAGACATCAACCAAGTATGAAGGCCAAGTATATATACCAGAGATGAACTACATTATAATGATAATGTGTGTTTTGATCACTCTTGGGTTCAAGAACACTGTAAAGATTGGCAATGCTTACGGTTTGCATCCTTTGAAACCTTCAAGCAAATCAAGTCACTTAAACAAAATCTAAACATAAACATATACATCTGCTTTTTATATATGCAGGGATTGCAGTGGTGTTTGTGATGACCCTGACTTCAGGATACATGGTGCTTATTATGCTCATGATATGGAAACTAAGCATCATTAATGTCATTCTTTACGTCCTTGTGTTTGGATCCATGGAGCTTGTCTACTTGAGCTCAGTGCTTTACAAGTTTATCGATGGAGGCTACATTCCAATAGGATTTGCAGTCTTTCTAGTCGCCGTAATGCTCATATGGAACTATGTCTACCGGATGAAGTACATGTACGAGATGGAAAACAGAGTACCGACCGAAAAGGTGACAGAGATTGTCTCTGATCCTAGCTTGCAAAGAATCCCCGGTTTTGGCTTCTTCTACTCAGAACTTGTCAAGGGAATACCTCCAATCTTCAACCACTACATTGCTAATGTCCCTGCATTACACTCAGTGCTTGTCTTCGTCTCGGTGAAGTCATTGCCAATAAGTAGAGTACCAAGCGATGAGCGATTTCTTTTCAGGCGTGTCGGACCCCGTGAGCTCTTCCTTTTCCGGTGTATCGCAAGGTATGGATACAAAGAATTGAGAAGCAATGAGCAGGAGACATTTGAGTTTCTTTTGGTGCAAGGACTCAAGGACTTCATAAAACAAGAGACTATTAATATGAATCCACAGATCGATGAGGATTTGGAGGTTGTCGAGAGGGAGATGAAGAAAGGAGTAATTCATTTGTTCGGTGAGAGTGAAGTAGTCGCAAGACGTGATTCAAATTGGTTGAAGACGATTATTATCGACTATGGTTACAACTGTTTGAAGAGGAACACAAGACAACAAAATGAAGTTTTCACAATTCCTCACCATCGTTTGTTGAAGGTGGGGATGAACGTCGAGCTTTGAATCTCAATGTAGCTTCTCTTGTTGTATTTCGATCCAATTTTACATCTTGAGATGCGATTCCTGATCGATCACAGGTTTCAAGAAACCGATCTATGCAATTATTTCTTTTTGTTTCGATTCTGATTGTTCAATAATGTGCAAGAGTTTACAGTCGGAACTTTTCATTTGTTACTCAGGATGTATAATTCTTTTGATCGTTGAAAGCATTTAGTTTTTGCTTTTGAATGTAATCATGTACTTTGTACTTCTTTTTGCAATTTTCTTTCAGGAAAAACGCCTTGTAACTATAGAGCATGTCTTCTTCACCTTTTTCCGACATGCATTGTCTCTTTGGTTTTTTGTCATTGTCTTGGCATAAAATTGCAGATATTGCTTCATGATCTTCATTATTTTGGCTATATTTTATGGTCTTTAATTATTTGAATTGAGTTCTATTAGTATATATTTATATATATAACAATATGTTTTTTTTAGGACATCTCCTGGGTTAGTGATGTTAACCCCAAATCCTGGGTTGTATTTATAATAAAACAACAACGGTTAGATTATGATCTAATGGTTGTTGTGAGATGTCTTTAGATTTTTAAATTTAGGGACGTCTTTAAATAACCGATCCTATATATATATATATAGAGAGAGAGAGAATTTCTTCTTCAAAAGTTTTCGGACGTTAACATATATATATATATTATGCCTATATTGATGTTTTTTAATTTCTCTTTCGACCTAAACAAGAAGGGAATAAAAACCGGTTTAAAACTTTATCTATATTAATTTATTATTATTAGTATAATTAAATAAATTAAAATTAAGATACATTTAACCCTATTATTATTATTATTAAAAACCAACTGTGTCAATATTAAAATATTTTAAAAAATATATGAATAGAAAACACTTTTTTTCTTCTCCTTTTCATAGCTTAATTCCAAGAAATAATAGAATAAATGTGTAAAAAATTATTCACCAAAATAAAATAAAATGACAAAAGAAAAGAACACACAAGAGATAAGGATCCACTATAAAATCTTAGGCCAAACAAAAAGTTTCAAAGTTGTGTGTCAACGCATGTGGACATTGCTCACTTATTTTAAGTCAATTTCTTCTTGGCTTCATTTCATTTTTGGTTGGTCTTTTCCCTTTGAATCTAAGCAAATTAATATGATCAGAGGATCAAGTCTCACTATCCTACTTTTTTTTTATATTATTATTAGCATGACTTACTATGTTGAGTGTTGTTATAATATAATTAAATTCCTTGGATTTTACCGAATAAAGGATATAAGTGATAATATATTATTATTATTATAATTATTATTAAATTAAACTAACTTGTGGACTTGTTTCATAGCTGATATATACTTGCATAAATGTGCATTATCATATATATATATATATATATATATATATATGCATAAATATTTATATTATTTTAAAATTTTCGATTTGCACCATGTAAGTATTTACAAAATTCTAATAGAAAATTCTCTCAAAAATATTCATTTTTGACTCATTAATTTCATCAATTTATATGTTTTCAATTTGAATTACAATTTTTTTAAAAAAAATTTTGCACTCTTCCATCCAAAGATATAATATAATTCCCTCTCACATAAAATAATTTTTTTTATTTTTAAAATATTTAAAAATAATAATGACTAAAGCTTTAAAAATATTTAAAAAACTATGATGTCATACATAATATGATTTGAGATAAACAGACAATACGCTCATTAATTATTTTCAAAATAATTTCTTTATAAATTTTTATCAAAATCATACATAAATACTTATCATCCAGGGTCTCCATATATTTGAAATCTAAAAACCTCAACGGTGGCCGTTGGATCATCATTCAATAGTTAAAATCCACGTTAACAATAGCCGTTGGATCATCATTCAATAGTAAAGATCCATTTTATAAATAGTATTGAATAGTACCAAACAGTGCTATGTAGTGGTGCACAATGATCATAAACAGTAAATTTATATAATATCTATATAAATAATAAATATTGAATCATCATTCAACTGCTGTAAACAAATATTCGGAAAGAACACCAATAGCAAAAACACTCTGCTCGGCCAACACTGACACTGAGAAATTAAAGCTAAGGGAGCAAATGGGATTAGATACCCCAGTAGTCCTAGTTGTAAATGATGGATACTAAGTGCTGTGAATATTGACCCATACAATACTATAGCTAATGCGTTAAATATTCCGCCTGGGAGTATGTTCGCAATAATGAAACTCAAAGGAATTAAGGGGGCCCGCACAAGCGGTGGAGTGAAAAGGCCATCATACATATATATATATATATAAAATTTCACAAATGTATGTAAATAAATAAACATCCATAAATGGGGCCCACTCAAATAGCCCATAAATTTGTTGAGAAAAAAGCCCAAAGGGAAACGGACAGTTGATGTTTCCCAACGACCAACAGGGCCCACCAGATGGCCCATCAATCGAATCAACGGCTAAGATCACTTCAAAGTTCGCGTCCTCATGATAAAAGAACCCAAACGAACCCACCTCTCGCTCCCGCTTCACAGCCTCTCGTCCTCCTCCTCCCGCGCAAGAGACCGAACCCCGCGAGCGACGATCTCCGCGATTCCATCCCTCCTTTTCTTCTTCGATTTCTTCGATTGATTTGGTGCTTAATATGTTTTTTTAATTCGTTTTGATGTTCTGGTTGTGGTGATCCTAGCTTTTCTCTCTTTGAGATCGGTTTCATTGGTTGTTTGTTTGAGAATTTCGGTTTGGATTCGGCCGTTGAAGCTACGGCCGCCGGTGGCCGCGCCGGCGGATGGCATTGTTTAGGAGGCTTTTCTATAGGAAGCCCCCGGATCGGCTTCTCGAGATCTCCGATCGTGTCTACTGTAATCACCTCTCAAGCCCTCTCTTTGATTTCAAATTCTCAGTCCTGTTTGTTTTTGGTTTTTTTTTCCTGTTTGGATTTCGAGATTGCTGGAAATGCGGTGATGTTTGTTTGCTTTTATGATTAGGGTTTCATTCTCAAGCTGTCCAGTTAATGAAATTGATGATTATTTTGATTTTGATCCATTTCTAGAACGCTGATTGAATATATATATATATGGATTTATTGGTTTTGATTGTAGGTATAGTGTGTGAAAAATTGGATTTTTTTTTTAAAAAAATTTGATGGCTTTTGAAGAACTAGGTATGATCAGGAAGGCGTTGTCATTTTCATTATCATTATCATCAGTGAATTTTTGAAAGAATGTGTGTATTTTATTTTATGAATTCGACTCTTGTATAATTTTGTCCCAGGTGCGATTCGTGAACTGTTGTTTTCTTAAATGACTTTGGATGATTGCAGTGTTCGACTGCTGCTTTTCAACAGAAATCTTCGGAGAGTGCGAGTATAAGGATTACTTAAAGGGAATCGTAGCTGAACTTCGGGATTACTTTCCTGAAGCCACATTTGTGGTATTTAACTTCAGGGAAGGTGATAAGAGGAGCTTCATATCTGAAATTTTGTCGAATTACAGTATCCAAGTTGTGGAGTACCCTTGCCAATATGAAGGATCTCCTTTGCTACCTTTCAAGACAATTTACCAGTTTTTGATGTCGAGCGATAGATTGTTATCACCAGCAGGCCAGCAGAATGTGTTGTTAATGCATTGTGAGAGAGGAGGATGGCCTGTGCTTGCATTTGTGCTAGCAGGCCTTTTGCTTTACAGGAAGCAGTACAATGGAGAGCAAAAGATTCTGGAGATGGTTTACAAGCAAGCCCCGGAAGAGCTCCTCCACCTCCTGTCCCCTGTGGATCCACAGCCTTCTCATCTGAGATATCTTCAGTACATATCTGAATTTGGGAACGGCCTTGAATGGCCTGCTCAGGGCTTACTCACTTTGGAATGCTTAATTCTCAGAGTGCTTCCAGATTTTGATGGAGGAGGCTGTAGACCAGTTGTTCGTGTTTATGGTCAAGACCCTGAGGCCTCTGATTTTGAGAGTTCTAAGGTTCTTTTCTCAACACCAAAGACAAAGGAACATGTTCGGTTATACAGCCAGGTAATGTGTGAATCCTGCGAGCTTTTACTTGTGGTGTCTTTCAGTTTATTTAGTAGGGTTATCAGATTTTAATCTGTTCATGCAGGCAGAAAATAAGCTGATAGAGATCAATGTCCAGTGCTGTGTTCAAGGGGATGTTATCCTTGAATGTATTCATATGGATGAAGCTCTGGAACATGAGGAGGTGATGTTCCGTGTCATGTTCAACACAGCATTTGTTAAATCCAAAGCCTTGCTTCTGAACCATGATGAGATTGATGTTGCTTGGAATGCAAAAGATATGTTTAGAGAGGACTTCAAAGTTGAGGTAGGTGCTGATTATACATGCACTGTGTTGTCTGTTCCTAATACAATGGTAGTTGAAACTAGATTCATGCCTGAATCAGGTACTCTTTTCAGACTTTGACGTTGAGTCCAAAATGACCACAGAAGCATCAGTTGGATATGAGGATGAATTTGATGATGGAGATGATGACTCCGATGCTGGTTCTACTGAGGAGTTCTTTGAGGCAGAAGAGATTTTCAGCATGGCAGAGTCTGGAAGTCCCAGATCTGATATATCAATTATGGACCTTGAAGTAGCAAGGAGCAGATTAGAAATCACCAGTAATTCAATACAGGCTTTGAAGAGAATTAATACCCATGGAACTACTAATATCGATGATGCAGGTGCAGAGTTTGGAACACCAGTAGCTGATCAGGTGGATAGAATATTTGGAATAAACAATTCTAGATTTGATGAAAAACTTGTTACCAGAAGAATCACTCTTCTGGATGAAATGATTATTAAAGAAGAGATTGCAGCAATTGCATCTGGGACTAGTGCAGAGTGCAATTTCAAACTAGATGAAGATAGCATTCCTGATATAGAAGTTGAAGAAATGGTTATATCAGAAGCCAACAGCAAGACAAGTCCCTTTGTTGATTTCAGTCACAGTTTAAAAGCTCCAAATCAGGTTGATGAGCTGAATAACATATCAGAAAGTAGAATCTCACAACAGAGTACAAGTACAGGGAATGATTGTGTTGTTGCAGAGAGTTACAGTGATGAACTAAATTCCAGATCAGAAAACATAATGCCCCAGCAGAATGCAGAACATGATTCTATTGTGAAGAGCTCTACCGTCGGTGGACTGAGTCATATGCCAAGTATTTATAACATGCAATGTGAAATGAAACTTAAAGTTGAAACTGGAGGTTGTGAAAAGAATATAGAGTCTAGTGCTATTCAGAATGATGAAGGTGCTGTGAGCCAAGTTAAGAAGACAGAAGTTGGCCTTGAAAAACAGGTGATTGATATTAACAAGTTATCATCACCAGCGTCAAACACAGAAAACATGGAGCTGCATGATCATCCTGTGGAATCTGAAGAGAAGACAAAGAGAATGATAATGCATCAATGTGATTCTTCAAGCAAATTTTCTGATGGTACTACCACTCATGTCCAACCTGCTACAGAGGCTTCTCTGGTAGCTGAAAATAAATATACAAGTGAAGAAGCTGCAGAGTTGAAGTCAAGTATGCACTCACTTTCTTCATTGCATGCTCCTGCTCCTGCTCCTCCTCCACCACCACCACCACCACCACCATTGCATTCCTTCCCATCTTTGCCTCCAACTACATCCAATACCATCAAATCCATTCCGCAGCCATCCTCACCGAAAACTAATTGGCAGTCAATTTCGCCATCTTTGCAATTGCAGCTAGAAGCATCTTCCTCAACCAATCATGTCCCTGTTTCACCAACTTCCGGCATTCCTCCCCCTCCACCACCACCACCACCACCACCACCTTCATCCAAACATCTTGCTAGTGCCTCTTCTTCCTTACTGTTTCCAAGCAATAATCCTGCAGCATTACATCCACCCTCTTCTTTTGTATCACATGTGGTATCTTCAGTTCCACCTTCAACTCCTTCACTTATTGGTACAGGAGCTCCATCTTCAATCATCCACCATCATTCTCCACCTCCACCTCCACCTCCTCTTGGTGTGCATAGTGATAATCCAACTCAATCTCATCCCTCAGGTGGGGTTAAAGGAACTTTCCTACCACCGCTACCGCCACCACCACCTCCTCCTTCTCAAGTGCCATCTCTTCTTGGAGGGTTTGGAGGAGCTCCACTCTTATCTTCCAGTAGTCATGGAGGACCTATACCTCCATCTCCTCCTCCTCCGCCTCCACCTTCATCACATTCCTTTAGTGAATATAGTGTGTCTTCATCTTCTCCCTCACCTGGTATTCAACATGAAAGGTTACCATCATTGCCACCACCACCCCCATCTAGTGATCATAGGGGCCCCTCATCTTCACCTTTCCTTCAACCAATTCCTTCTAGTGGGCATGAAGAACCTTCTTTACCAACTTCTCATTCGGAAAAGTTTCTAGAACATCCACCTCCACCACCACCACTTGATCCCGGTGGTCGTCAAAGACCTCCATCTTCTCCACCTTACTCTAAAAGGCATGAAACACCACCACCACCATTACCACCTGTTCCTGGTGGTCGTGAAGGACCTCCATCTTTTCCTCCTTTCTCCAGCGAGCATAAAACATCAGCACCACCACCTCCTCCTCCTCCCCCTGGGAGGTTAGGAGGTACTTCATTGTCACCTCCAGCTCCTAGTGCTTGTGGAGGGCCTCCACCTCCACCACCTCCCCCTAGTAAGCCTGGTGGTCTTCCCTCTCCACCACCTCCACCACCTCTCCCTGGTAGGTCCGAGGGTCTTCCATCTCCACCTCCTCCACCACCTCTCCCTAGCAGGCCCGGGAATCCTTCGTTACCACCTTCCCTTGGAGGGCATGGAGGACCTCCACCTCCATCACCACCTCCTCCCCCTGGTGGTTATGGTGGGCCTCCAGCTCCACCACCACCTCCTCCTCCTGGTGGTCATAGAGGAGGACCTCCACCTCCACAACCTCCATCTGGTGGCCACAGGGGTCCTCCATTGCCACCACCTCCCCCTGGCGGGCGTGGGGGTTCTCCATTACCACCACCTCCTCCTCCTAGGGGTCATGGGGGACCTCCACCACCGCCACCGCCACTTGGATCATCAATGCCTATTCCCCCACCTCCTGGTGTTCCTGGTGCTCCTCCACCTCCTTTATCGGCTCAAGGAAATAGAAAAGGTTTATCGCCAAGTCCACTTGCTGTGGGAAGGGGGCATGGGCTTGCACGTCCAGCAAGCACTGGTGCTATGGCATCACCCCGCAAGTCACCTTTGAAGCCGCTGCATTGGGTTAAAGTTACAAGGGCAATGCAAGGAAGCTTGTGGGCAGAATTACAAAAGCATGGTGATGCTCAAAGGTATCAAATATTTTCCTCATGCTTTGTGATATGGATGGCTCTATTTTGACTATTCCTGCAGTATGATATCATTCTCTTTCACTGGTAAAAAATTTTTGTATAAAAGTTCGACTTTCAGATGTCTAGATAGCTCATAGAGTAGATATTTCTGATTTTCAATTGTTAAAATCTCATATTATTATTGTTGGTTCATTATGTAGTCATTGATTTTGTTTAGCTGTCAAGCAAGTTGATGTTCTCATTGTTAATTTGCTTCATGTCTCACCATATCTCCTTAATGGGTATTTTTCTCATGCAGCAACTCAGAATTTGATGTATCAGAACTTGAGAAACTTTTTCCTGCAGTTGTTCCAAAATCAAATGCTGGCTCTAAATCTGATGGACGTCGCAAATCTGTTGGATCGAAATCTGATAGAGTCCACCTGGTAACACCATATCTCCATATGCAATAACGCAATGAAAGAAAAACTTGGTCTAGGAATTCCCATTTGATTTCTTAATATGTTTGGCATATTTTTGAGGGATATATATACTTGCTGTTAAAGCTGATTTGGTTGATGCAAACTGCATTCAAGGCACAAATACTTATAATGAACACTTCTTTCTTGTCTAAGATTACTTGTGAAGGAGCTAATAGAGAAGTGGCTAAGTTTGGTAAGGTGGAAAAAATGAATGGAATGAAATGATAATCACAATTCATTTAGTTAGACAATTGGAAAAATAAGAGCAGTGGAAGAATTAATCAATTATCAGTGATCCTTGTTGATGATCATCATCATTTTTGATTTTTTGATTAGGATTTTATATGCTAATTTATCTTTTCATTATTTTACGCAAAATGAAACATGTCAAATTAAATAATGTGATGTTTCAAGCACAAAATAGAATATTAGAGGAAGTATCGGGATGCTAAAGGAATTTTGTGATGAGGACATATATAACCAATTATATAGACTGGAGCATATATTTTGTCAACATTTTTGACCAATGAAATTTCAATATGCATGCTGTAGATTTTTTTTTCCAAGAAAAAAAAAATGAGATGATTCTGAAATTCTGAAGATGCACAATTTGGATTACACAAATTTGGCTCAAACTGTTGCCTCACAATCCAGTGGTCCTATGTTCAGTCAATTAGCATAACTGACTTCCAAAATCTCAGCCTCTTTTCTACGGTAGCTTACTCCAAGTCAATGAAGTCATGGCTCTGGATTTGCTAAACTACGGGACTAACTTAAGCTGTACTCATGCTGGGCTTAATATTTTTTTTTTCTAGTTTATGCTAGAGCTTATGTAGATGGGCTTCATTGTCGGAGTAGGACTTTGTCCGCATGGAGCAGAGCTTCGAGAAGCATTCATAATGCTAGATGATGATTATTCTCCCTATATAACTTTTAATTTCTACTACTTGATAACTTCTCTAATTGAAAAACTTGGTCTTCTTTACTTTTCTGGGGGCTCTTACTGACTTCTTCTGGTCTTAGAATTAATAAGAGCGGGTGATTTTTAAGGAAATTTATGACATGGGAGGGGTACCATGAGTTATCCTATTGCATAACAGTAGCTGCACTTTCCGTAATTTTAATGGATTCAACTAACTTTTGATTCCAATAGTGAATATTTTTAACCTCTGCTACATGATAATTTCTCCATTTCAAAAAGGATTTTTCGTCCTTTTTGCTGTTCTTTTTGTGGTTTTAAGATCATAGAATTGTGGGAAAGGAAGAATGAGGCTATTACAAATTCCTCTATTATTTTGGTCACCGTAATTTCAAAAACTAAAAAGCCTCTTTGTTTGGTGAATCCTTTAACAATTCTTTATGCAGCCAAAGTCAAATCTTTTGCTGAAGTTGTCATTCCATCAGTAATAGTATTTAAATAATTTTTTTTAGAGGCATGAATTGAATTATTTATTTTATTTTATTCCAGCATGATTCCATTTTTATCTTTTCATGTTTAATTTTATTGATGCTTGTGACATGACGGATAGCCTCGTTGTTGTCACCTGAGGCATGCTTTGAACTAGAAAATAACACAGCCTATTTTACTGTTTAAGCTTTGCTCTATGCCTTTTCATGATTAATTTTAATGTTGAATATATGTAGATTGACCTAAGGCGAGCTAATAACACCGAGATAATGCTGACAAAAGTCAAGATGCCACTGCCTGATATGATGGTAAGGTAGCTCTATTAAAAATTTTGCTTGTAGGGAGGGCATGAATTCTTCATGGCATTTTTTGAATATTCTTGTGATAGTTGAACATCTTTTCCTCTACTCTCATGGCAGTCTAATTGCAGACTCATTGATCTATAGTGTATTTTAGTTTCAAGTTTATTTATCTCACTATGCTCTACAGTAAGTCCGAAGCATATCATTTTTATCAGGAATGGATTTTCCAAAAATTAGCTAATATTGCAATTGTTGAGTTGGATAGTAAAGATAAATAAACATCATAGTCAAGCACCAGCAAAAAAAAATATAAAAACAAAATCATACATGGAATATTATGATGATTTACTAAAAAAAATAGATTAGGTATGGTAAACAAGAAACTTATAATCTAATAACTTATGCATGTTTGTATTTTTTGATATGGATTTGAACTGACTAATAAAACTTTCACTTGTTTTGTATCAACCCAAGTAGCATTTTATAGATTATTTTCATTAAAAATAAAAGTATATTTATGCTTAATTCCTCAGGCAATGGCACTAAGCTTTGAAGTTCATGCCTAGTCGCTCTTAAAATAGACAAATTTAAACAGTTCAGTCTTGTCAAGATGTTAATTCAAGAGAATCTGCATTTCAGCTGTAACTGAAGACATTCATATTCCCTGTCTTTTGGCTAATATACAATTATTATACAGTCTGCTGCTCTGGCAATGGATGAGTCCATTTTAGATGTTGATCAAGTGGAAAATCTGATAAAGTTCTGCCCGACAAAGGAAGAGATGGAGCTTCTTAAGGCATGTTTAGTGAAATCATATGCATTTTTTTCTTGTATTGTTTACTGAGTCTGTGTGCCAAAAGTATTTTTTGGTAAAACGAAGCTGACCTATTTCTTAAATATCGCTTTCCACTTTTGCCCATCAGAATTTCAATGGGGACAAGGAAAGTCTTGGAAAATGTGAGCAGGTAAATTTTAAACTTATTTGCCTTCAGGATTTTGTTATTAAGCTTAGTTCATATCTTGTCGTTAGAATTCATCAGGAAGGAAATTTTGGTTTTGGCTAGATCATTTAAATCCGATCCAACAATGGCTCTTGCTTTCCCATTGTCAATAGATTATGTGATTGTCACAGTGTATCATTTCATTGATGCTGCTTTGTTATTGAGTTATGCAGTAGAAAACAGTTGCCATTCTCCTGCTGTGTTTACTGAAATAATTTTATCTACACTATAGTTTCTTGTTCTAGGCAGCATCATTCTTTTAAGAATCCTAGCCCTTGTGATCCATGGTTGTTTCAATTGAGATACTTATTAGTCACCTGACAAGCAACTGGGTTGACCGTCATCTTTTCTGAGCAAAAATGCTAGAACATCTTTATGCTGGCATTTGAACATTTCCCAGTTATTTTTTTACTGTATATTTCAGTTCTTCCTTCCTCCCTTGACAGGCATGTATTATATCTCATCACAATGTTTGTTTCCTTTGTAAATTATACCACATTAGTTTTTTTTTTCATTTATCCCATGCTCATATTAGTGGCATCATTTGATCTTTATCTTGCTGGTATTTTTTACGCAGTTTTTTCTGGAGTTGATGAAAGTTCCACGGATGGAGTCCAAGCTAAGAGTATTTTCTTTTAAAATTCAGTTTAATGCGCAGGTTGTAAGGGATTTTTTTTTTTTTTTTTAAAAGCTTATGTATGTTGGCAAAATTTGGTCATTAATTAAGTAGTCTCAGTTTTGTTCAGATTTCAGATGTTAGGAAGTATCTGAACATTGTCAACTCTGCATGTGAAGAGGTATGCATACATATATCTAATTTTAAATGTGTCTTATTATTCATTTTGATTAGCTTTTTTATGTTAATGTTGTGCATCATGGAAAATGTGACAGATCCGCAATTCTAGCAAATTGAAGGAGGTCATGAAGAAGATATTATATCTCGGGAATACTCTGAACCAAGGAACTGCAAGAGGTGAATGGAATTTTTTCAGTTTCTGAACACTACTTTTTCTGAGAGATTATTGAAGTATGGAAATTTGCTTCACTTTTTTATTAGGCTTTAAGGTTATTTATGCATTTGGAAACTATCAAATACAGAAATTTGGATTTTTCAGAAGAGAATATGGTCCTTAAATGTGGTGAATCAGAATGCTCTAATCTCAAAAGACTAATGAAACTTGTTCACAACTTAGCATGTAGCAGTTGTGATTTTTTAAAAGAAATTGGGTTGTCCATAGTCATGACATTTTTCCAAAGCCAACAATTTCAAAAAGTAATAATTTTCATATCAGAAGTTCTCCTGCACTTCTTCCCTTTTAGTCCACAGAATTGTTGCAGAATGCCAAACCTCAGAAAGATTTGATTTATGTTGCTTTAAGTAATTATTGATCATTACCAGCATGAGAGGCCTTAAACACATATTTATGATCAGTATTGAACTTTAGGGTAATTATTCTAACTATGTGGTGTCCTTCATATGTACTTATTTTTACTGAAGCATTATTTCGTGTATATTTACAAATTTCAAGCAACTTGCTCTTCTCGGCTTACAATATGAAACCCCAGTATGCTATTATCTGTTCCAAAGCGTGATTTGCATTTCTTGGAAGTTCCGGAATTAGTATGATATGCAGACAAATTTCCAATTATATCCAATGCAACTAGAAAGTTATAAATTGCACGTAGATTAATGTGGATTGTATAATTATTTTTGGGATCCTTGGAAGTTGGAATTTGATTCATGGTTGAAGTTTGAATTTTGAGGTTCATTGCCCATATGTTCATTGACATGCAGAGTTGATGAAAGCCTACGTAGTATCTGACCCCAAAATATCGCTTTTTGATTTTGCAGAAACTTGCTTAAATTTCACTTTCTTTATACTTCTATTTGTATCAGATAAATAAAGATGCTGCTCTCTGTCTGTCATTTTTTTTTTGGCTTTAACATGTACTTATATAAATTTTACCGTTATTTTTCCCCATTTGATAATCTGTTATATATGGACTTAACATGGGCAGGTTCAGCTGTTGGGTTTCGTTTAGACAGCCTGCTAAAACTTACAGATACCCGAGCTACAAATAATAGAATGACTTTGATGCATTATTTGTGTAAGGTATGATATACTGGCCTTGTTCTACATAAATTGATGATAAGTTGACGTGTGAACTGATGTTGACTTGCTCCTTGTTCTCATCATGAACTAGATTTCATCCAGTGGAATCTCATTGTTCTTTTGTTATTAATTTTATTGCTCTTGTGTTTAATTTTATTAGCTTAGTTTTCTATCTTATTCTGGGATTTGCTGTATCTGGTCTAAAAATTTCTTTCAGATGATTGCCTTTTCTTTCTCAATATAATGACTACTTTGTTCAATCATGTGGATCTTTCTTGCCTTGGGAAATTTTGCTCTTTTCTGTACTATTGAAATTATATAGGTCTCTATCTAAACCTTAGGCTGTCATGAAGATCAGGTCCTTGCTACAAGGTCACCAAATCTTCTGGACTTTTATGAGGATCTTATCAGCTTGGAAGCTGCATCGAAGGTAAGTTTTAATTTGGCCATGACGCTGCTAATCTTGAAAGATAGAACTATAGCATCTTCACTTTGTCTCAATAGGTACAGTTGAAGGTTTTAGCGGAGGAAATGCAGGCTACTGTCAAAGGATTAGAGAGGGTTGAGTTGGAGCAGGCTGCTTCAGAAAATGATGGTCCGGTATCAGAAGTTTTTAGGAAGGTATAACATGTAGTTCTGTGGTATCTATAACAATTCCTTTGTGTTTGGCTAAAAACTGATGATATTTCTTCATTCCATTGAGAGTGGATCCTCTAACTTATCGTTCTTGTTGAACTTTGATAAATTTTTGGACCCATGAAAATCTAGGATCAGCACCTATCATGATCAATACACTATTTATTTTCAATTAAAATACCTATTCATGTAAAGACTAGCACAGCCAACTAAAATTCAGGTATTGGCCAAATTCTGTTAACCAATCCTCAACCCCATAAGTTCTTGGTCGCTATGAATCATACAACTCATATTAATCAAACATTACAAGGGTTGACTGGAATGAAGTGGATGCCAACCTGACATGCCTTCGAAAAAATTGTTATCAAGACACCTTAATACTCTGTTAGAATATAAATCTATGCTAACATTTGCATAAATGATGCATGCATTAGCTGATGCTGTGGAAATTCATAGCTTTTCGGATCATTGATTTTTTTTTTTTTTTTTTTTTTTTTTTAATTCTTTATACTCTGAGTCTTTTCTGGACTTGTCTGGCTGCATTCAAATCCACAACTCATTGTAGTTTGATCTGGTTGACCTGTTGTTTGGATTGATCTCTCTTAAGACTATGCTGCTCAGTATTTATAAACCTGATTGATTTTGTAAATCAGAGTTTATTTTTTAATCTTCACTTGTCTATACTTAACTCAAGCAATCTTGTCATTCATCATTAGATTGCAGTGCTTGTTGAATGAATGCTAGAACTGACACACATATTTATTATTAGACTCTGAAGGAGTTTGTTGCTATGTCCGGAGCTGAAGTGAGAACCCTAACTTCAACATATTCATCAGTGGTATGCAACTCGACTTTCTACTCTTCACAAGGCAGGTGTCTGGTTGATCCTGCAATTTCATTGCAACATATCAAATATTGCCCTTCTTAATCCCTGGCTTCTGACAGGGTAAAAATGCAGATGCGCTTGCTCTGTACTTTGGTGAAGATCCTGCACGATGTCCCTTTGAACAAGGTAACTTAGCTATAAAATTTTCTTTAATAATTTACCTGGTGTACTGGTAAATGATAAGGACATCCTCTCTGATATTTGTCTAGTTCAGTAGTGTATGGTATAAATACCTGCATCTTCTTCTCCTTCATAACGTTCTTGCGGCATCCTTTTTCTTTTTGATTTCCTTTATTGTAGGTATGTTCTTGCTTCACTTCTTTTGCCATGTTAGTTTTCCCATAGCTACTTAATCTTCCAAGAGATCTACAAATGATACAACTTCCCGATTAGATGATTCAAGGGACTTTTTTAATCTAATTATCCTAACTTGAGGTAGCTTACATTTATGCGAAATGTTTTCACCTTCTTTTTCTCCAATGGAATCTCGTTTGCTATCAAACAACTTAAAATTGAATGTCTGCAGCTTCAAAACCTATCATCATCGCCTAGATTTCCGGTGATAAATGATTACCAAGATTGAATCCTTTGCAAATCCATGCACTGAATTTTTGCTTAACAACCATGCATGATTTATTTATTATTTTTGTATATTAAAGCTAACATTCCTTATGATATAATGAACAATATGCAGTTATCACCACTCTTTTGAATTTTGTACGGTTATTCCGGAAGGCACACGACGAAAACTGCAAGCAGGCAGAACTAGATAAGAAGAAAGCCGAGAAAGAGGCAGAGATGGAAAAATCCAAACCTTTAGAGCCTATAGAACCTGTATAAATATATATATATATATATATATATATCAAATGACTGCTAACTTGTTTTCAATACAATGAGAATTTACCATCTTCTTGCCCAGAGTGATCCAGACCCATATTTTTATCAAAATGGCAAGATTCTGCATGGTATCAAGAATTCGGACAGTGTAAATCAAGGCTGATCTTTTGTTGAAAGAAGTCATTGTACAGTCAAATCTAGGCGAAGGTAAACTAATCGTCTCTGTTGCCGGAGTTTATTTATACTCGTCATTCCAATCATTCTGATAACAATATTTACTGACCTTTTATTTTATTTTATTTATTTATTTTTCTTTTTGCTCATTTTCACAGGTTTTCTGCAACAATTGTTGTTCATTACTGCATTCTGTTCGGCCGGTGGTTCTGTATACTTCTTCCATTGTACATAGCTAACCTTATGATTAGTTCACCCATTTTTGTATAATTCTAATTTCAGTTTCGTCGTTCCACATCGATGTTTCCTTCGTTAGATATCAAAAAAGATAGTGGGCTAGCATCTGCTGTATAGTAGAATAGAAACAGGAAAGCAGAAAAGAAGTCTTGCCATGTTACATCTAAATTTTGTAATGTGACCATAAGCAGCAAACAATTCCTTGTTTCTTGTTCACTCTTTCATGTTAAGTTTATGTTTAGGTTTGTCAAGATAAACTTCTGTTTTTGTTCTTTATCCATTTGTGTGTGTGTGTGTGTGTGTGTGTGTGTGTGTGTGTGTGTGTGTGTGTGGTTCATGGTGTTAAGATATACTCATATTTACTTTTGCATATATTCTAAAATATGATTAGTTAGTATTACAATATAATATAAGATATATGTAAATATTATATATAATTATATAAGGCCACTTCTAAACAACCAACTTATTATTTTCTAGATGTCACATATCGGTGCTATTTTATTTTCTCGTAATTAAAAAATTGAGGTTTGTCCTGCCATTGGTCTATATTTTAAAAAATTAAAAATATTTTTTACCTATTTCATATGTATTTTACCATGTTCAAATTTCACTATTGGTGGATTTTAAGGTATATATATACCATAGTTTCGTTATAATGATGTATTTTTTATTAATATATATATATATATATATATATATATATATATTATTTTATGTTTTTTTAATAAATATAACAAGCACAATTAATTAAAAACATATATAATAAATTAAAAATTGATTATTTGATTATCCAACATCCAACCCGTGTTTTTTAGTTTTTTAACAAAATTATGTTTTATTTAATTTTTTTTTAAATAAAACACTCACTTTATTTCAAATTTTCAATTTTCTGAAATTTTTTTATAACAAAGTTCCAAAGTTCGAACACCCCCCGCGAAAAACCATCTTCACAGCAGCACTCTCAGCTCCGCAGAGCTCATCAATGGCGTCCACCTCCGCCACCGCCGCCGTAGCATCCACCCTCTGGAACCAAATCAACTCCTCTCGCTCAGGTTCTTTCTCTCTCCCTCTCTCTCTCTCTCTTCCTCTCTCTCTCTCGCTGTTGCATTCATTAGAGCAACATTCTGACCTTATCTTGTCTTTGAATCCTTGATGGGAACGATGAACTCCAGTTTCAGACGATCAGCTATCTATGTGAGCTTTTTCACTATCCCTCTTCTCTCATCCTCAATAAAGCTCCGATTTTTATTGAAAATTCTCTAGCTTGCATTTCCTATATGGGAAGAACTTGGAGCGAGCCACCAGGATTGTAGATCAGGGCGGTGTTCGTAAGGTTTCAGGCTTCCCCAGTGGCCGCTTTCTCTTTCTGGTTCTCTTTATCCTCTGCCCTAACCCTAATTCCCCAATCTTGTGATCAATTTCTCTATCTATCATTTGCTTTTTCTTGTTAGGTTGTTGGGGAATCAAAGCGGAAAGAAGAGTATATCTGCTTTCCCGAGCACCACTGCACTTGCTATTCCTTCTTCTATGACATTGTCAACCGCAGTGAACAGCTCTGTGTATGTCCTCTCATTTTGCTCCCAGTTTGGCATTTCATTGAGTTACTTGATTGGATTGTGTTCTTTGTGTAGTGTAAACATCAAATAGCTGCTCGGTTGGCAGAGGCGGTCGGTGCCCATGATGAAGTGTCAGTTTCGGATGAGCATTTGGCTTTAATGCTTTCCAAGCTCTGATGATTCAGGTGCGAAGCATCGGAATTGGTTGTGTGGGTATTGTGTTTGTTATATTTCTTCAAAGTTTTTTATGACTACTTGATGAAATACACTTGTTTGTTTGCTTGTGTAGTTGTGTTCTTCTTTGCATTTGGCTTTAATGCTTTCCAAGCTTTGTTGATTCAGGTGCGAAGCATCAGAATTGGTTGTGTGGGTATTGTGTTTGTTACAGTTCTTCATAGTTTTTGATGACTACTTGTTGAAATACACCTGTTTGTTTGCTTGTGTTCTTCTTTTCATTGGGGATTAATGCTTTCCAAGCCTTAATGATTCAGGTGCGAAGCATCGGAATTTGTTGTGTGGTATTGTGTTTGTTACAGTTCTTCATAGTTTTTTATGACTATTTGTTGAAATACACTTGTTTGTTTGCTTGTGGACGTCTTTTTATTTGGTTATTCAAATTTTATGCATTCTAGTTTGCTGTAAATCCTGAATATCTATCAATGAAAGTGAGCAACATGAGTCTTTGTGTTTGATAAACAATTAAGTGTTGAAGTTGAAGGTTACATTTGAGAATTGAGAGGCAAATCCATTTTTTCATTGAAATTTGGTCATTAGAATGGAAGTTTTAAAGTGTATATAATGTTTTGTTATACAAGCCTGAATTGTGAATCCTTGGTGGCTTCCATTAACGTTGGTTTGATCCTCTGTGTTTGCTATCATGTTGCTGATTTAAATGATAGATGCCTTAATTAAGTGATGCATAATATTAGCTGCTTAGATTTATGGATGTTTTTATTGTTCTGCTAAATCATTTAATTTTTTGTAAACATATTAAAATAAGGTATAGTCATGTGTTATTGAACTAGCTGAAAGGGAACAATACGAGTCTTTGCATTTCAAATGTTTGATAAACCATTAAGTGTTGAATGCTGAAGGCTACATTTGACAAAAGAGAGGCAGATTCATTTTTTTTATTGAAATTAGGTCATTAGAATGGAAGTTTCAAAATGTATATAACGTTTTTTTATCCAAGACTGGATTGTGAATCATTGGCAGCTTCCATTAACATTGGTTCGATCATTTGCTATCATGTTGCCCATATATAACACGATAGGATGCCTTAATTTAGTGATGCATAATATGTACTGCTTAGATTTATACACTTTGGTGTTGTGCTAAATCAGTTCATCTTTTCAAATATGTTAAAACAAGGTATGGTCATGTGCTATCAAACTTGCTTAAATAGTGGTGAACAAGCGTCAGTGGTTAGTATATCATTTTAAAGTGTTTAGTGAAAACTTTACGAAATGATTTTTCAGAGCTCAGTTTATCCAATCTTTAATCTTTGACAAGGTAACATGGGATGGAAAGATAAGGATTTATGTAACCGACAGCTTGTTGTTGTTGTTGTTGTTGTTGAATTTACAGAAATTGGATGATAAATTGATCTGTGTTGACTGTTGAGTTGATTCCCAGTCTAACAGTTATTATATATATATATATGTTAATAAATCATTGTAAATCATCTTTCTCTGTTTTTCTCACCAATCCAATCATTTATTTCCACAAGTTCATATAATGTTGTATGAAAATTTGAGCTGATTCTTCATTGCTTTATATTTAACTTGACGAACTTGTTCTGGTGTTTTGAATCATGTTTCAGATGTCTAGATGCTCCATTTTCAGTGTTTTTTTTTTTCTGCCTTATTTTTGTTCTCTAATTTGAAACATACTGCAAATGAAGCTCTTTCATTGAGGATTTTAATCAAAGAGAAAGAAGCTTAAATGACTAAATTTACACACATATGTTGAGAAATACTCTTCCAAGTTTTGCAAGTATGTAATTTCATATAATTAGTTTGTGTGTTGATATTCAGGACTTTGGTGAAGTTGAGAAGAAATTGGTATTATTTTGGATGTATTTCTGTTTATTAAAAGGAGTCTTTTGTCTGGCCTTATTCTTTTTAACAAAATGAATATTTTATTTTTTTTTAAAAAAATTATTTATTTATTTATTTATTTATTTATTTATTTATTTATTATTATTATTATTTTAAGGAGTGCATTTCTTTATGTTCAGACATGGATTGTAAAAAATGGAAAATATGGAAGGTAAATTAATAAGTTGATATATATATATATATATGTTGTACATGAATTTAAATGCACATGTATGTTACAACCAGGTGTATATATCCAAAGAAATTACTTTTGTATCTAAATAGTGTTGAACTTAACCCTAATTTAACCTGATGTGTTTGGGGCATAAGCATTTAACTTTGTGTGTGTTTTAGAACATTTTAGTCAAGTGTTTATATAAATATATAGTGATTTTTTAATTTTATAAAATAAACAACTACGAAGAGAATATATTTTTTTTTTAAATAAGAACGTCAAAAAAATTTATTTTATGAAAAAAAATATATCCAAATTAGATTTATTATTATTATTATTATTATTATTGTTAATAATAATTGTGCGCTAGCTTTGAATCCTCAACCATAAGTTGGAAGGGATTAAAATCTTTGACTTTAATTTAAGACTAAAATGAAACATCATCATCATCATTATTATTATTATTATTATTATTATTATTATTATTATTATTATTATAGGACTGATTATTTATTTATTATCAAATAACAACATATTAATTCAGTATCATACTTTACAATAAGTATTTTTCAAATAATTCACAATACTTGGTCTTAAGTTCCAAATATTTCTTTATATATTTTCCAAGACCTTGATGAAGTCAATCAAAATTCCAAATAAATCTCATGTCCATAAATTGGTCGTAACCATGTTAACATGATTATAATATATTTTTGACTAGTTGAATTGACAAAATCATAATGAAAACATTATTATTTCATAAAGAAATTAATATCATAACGTTTAACATGAATAAGCATGGATAATTTGAAACCAAATTTATTTATGTTAGCTATATCTCATGCCACAATTCCAAATTTGTTCATGTTATTATTATATTGGGTTAAAGTTTGCCAACTCAACTCAAAATAAGCGGATGTGGTTTTTGCTAAAATCATATTCTATACAGAACCGCTTAATATAATTTTTTTTAATCGAGATTATACCCTACATAAAAATACCATAAAAATTCAAATTTGTTTACGTTATCATTATGTCTTGTTAAAATTTGTCACCTCAACCTAAAATAAGTCAGTGTATTTTCACTTATATCATATTCTTTATGGAACCACTTAACATAATTTTTTCCAATTGATATAAGTAAAAACACCACAATATTAAATTTGTTTACATTATCATTATATTGAATTAAAATTTGTCAGCTCAATCCAAAATAGGTAAGGGCATTTCTCATAAATACCATATTCTATACAGAACCGCTTAACGCAAGTTTTACGGATCAATATTATATAGTATGCAAAAACACAACAAATCTAAATTTGCTTATGTTATCACCATGTCTCGTTAAAATTTGCCCGTTTAACAGAATATATGTTAGCGTATTTTTCACTAATATCATATTTTATACAAAATTGCTTAGCACAATTTTTCCTAATTAATATCATACTCTACACAAAAACACTACAAATCCAAATTTGCTTACATTATCTTCATGTCGTGTTAAAATTTGCCAACTCAACCCAAAATAGGTCAATCCATTTGTCAAAATTTGCTTACGTTATCACCATGTCATGTTAAAATTTGCCAGCTCAACCCTAAGTAGATTCGTACATTCTTCACCAATATCATATTATATACAAAACTGCTTAGCACAATTTTTGCTAATCATTATCATATCCTATGCAAAAACACCAAAAATCCAAATTTGCATATGTTATCCTCATATCGTGTTGAAATTACCAGCTCACCCCAAAATAAGTCGATGTATTTTTCACCAACATTAGATTCTATATAAAACCACTCAATGTATTCCCTAATTGATATTATACCCTACACAAAACAACTTAACCTATTTTCACTGTCACAGTTCATTCTTTATATGTTTTTGGTCTTTAACTAACTGGTTTTTCAGAAACTATTAATTTTAAATTAGTCTAAAAAAAGACACTGAGAGTAGATTTCTCCTAATGAATATCTTTTTATATATAAAAATATTAGTCTGAAAAAATATATTGGGAGTAGATTTCTCCTAATGAATATTTTTTGATATATAAAAATATTAGTCTGAAAAAATTTGCCTATGTTATCATCATGCTGTGTTAAAATTTGCCAACTTCGCCCAAAATAAGTCGGTGCATTTTTCCGAATTTGATTATGTTATTATCATATGGTATTAAAATTTGCCAGCTCAATCCAAAATAGATCTGTGCATTTTTCACCAATATCATATTCTATACAATACCGCTCACTGTATTCCCTGAGTGATATTATACCCTACATGAAACAACTAATCTTATTTTCACTGTCATAGCTCATTTTATATATATATATATTGGTTTTCACCCACTAAGTTTTTATAAACTACGAATTTTAAATTAGTTGAAAAAAGATATTAAAAGTAGATTTCTCTTGACAAATATTTTTTTATATAAAAATATTAGTATGAAAAACCTTCCTATATTACCATGTAATGTTAAATTTTGCCTGCTCCACCTTAAGTAGGTTGGTGCATTTTTCCAAATTTGGTTACATTATTATCATGTTGTGTTAAAATTTATCAACTCAATCCAAAATAGGTCGGTGTATTTTTCACTAATATCATATTCTATACAAAATTGCTGACTGTATTAATTGATATTATACTCTACATAAAACAACTAAACTTATTTCCACTGCTACATCTCATTCTATATATTTTTTGATCTTTGGCCTGTTGGTTTTCCTATAGACTATGAATTTTAAGTCAGTCTTAAAAAGATATTGAGATTAGATTTTCCTGACGAATATTTTTTTATTTGTTAATACACTAGTCTGAAAAAATTTGCTTACATTATCATTATGTTATGTTAAAATTTACCCGCCCAACCCAAAATAGGTCAAAATAGGTCGGTGCATTTCTCAATTAGGGTGCTGCATATAAGCCGAGAATTAGTTGAGCAGCGCGCACATCATCACTCAGTCTTTTCAATTTTTCAACAAAATTATGATTTATTTATTTTTTTATATATAATAAAACACTCACCTTATTTCAAATTTTCAATTCTTTGAAAATTTAAAATATCACGGTGGTGAACAAGTTTCAGTGGTTTGTGTATCACTTTAAAGTGTTTAGCATAAACTTTACGAAATGATTTTCTAAGCTTGATTTATCCAATCTTTAATCTTTGAGAAGGTAACATGGAAGAAGAAAGAAGGATACATGTAACTTACTCAAAATAATTGAAACTAACAGCCTCTTGTTGTTGTTGTTGAATTTACATAAATTGGTTGATAAATTGATCTGTGTTGAGTTGATTCCCAGTCTAACAGTTTATTATATATATTTTAATAAATCATTGCAAATCATCTCTCTTTTTTTTTTTCTCACCAATCCAACCATTTATTTCCACAAGTTCATATATTGTTTGTATGAAAATTTGAGCCTATTCTTCATTGCTTTAAATTTAACTTGTCAAACTTGTTCTGGTGTTGAATCATGTTTCAGATGTCTAGATGCTCCATTTTCTGATTTTTTTTTTTCCTGCCTTATTTTTGTTCTCTAATTTGAAACAAACTGCAAATGAAGCTCTTTCATTGAGGATTTTAATCAAAGAGAAAGAAGCTTAAATGACTGAATTTACACACATATGTTGAGAAATACTCTTCCAAGTTTGGCAAGCATATGATTTCATATAATAAGTGCAATGCTTATCAAACTTGTGTGTTAATATTCAGGACTTTTGTGGAGTTGAGAAGAAATTGGTATTATTTTGGATGTATTTTGGTTTATTAAAATGAGTCCTTTGTCTGTTCTTATTATTTTTACCAAAATGAATCTTTTTTTTTTTCAAAGTTATTTATTTATTTATATATTTTTTTTTAAGGAGAGCATTTCTTCACGTTCATACATTGATTAATTATAAAAAATGGAAAATATGGAAGGTAAATAAGTTGCTATATTTATATATGTATATGTATATACATGTAGTACATGAATTTAAATGCACATGTAAGTTTAGAACCAGGTGTATAAATCCAAACAAATTACTTTTGTATCTAAATAGTGTTGAACTTAACTCTAATTTAACTTGATATGTTTGGGAAATAAGCATTTAATTTTGTGTGTTTTAGAGCATTTTAGTCAAGTGTTCTATTCATTATATATTTTTTATGATAAATGTGATGGAATTTAAATCTTTGACTTTAATTTAGGTCTAAAATAAAGCATTTTTCACTAATATCATATTTCTATACAAAACCACTTTAACATATTTTTCCTAATTGATATACCCAAAAACACCATAAATATAAATTTACTTATGTTATTATTAAGTTGTGTTAAAATTTGTAGACTCTATCCAAAACAGGTTAGTTCACTTTTTAGTTATACCATATTTTATACAGAACTGTTGAACACAATTTTTCCTAATCAGTATTATACCCATAAGCAAAAACACCACAAATCCAAATTTGCATACATTATCATCATGTCATGTTAAAATTTGCCACCTCAACCTAAAATAGGACTGTGCAATTTTCACCAATATCATATTTTATACAAAACCGCTTAGCGCAACTGTTATTAATCAATACTCTTCGCGAAAACACCACAAATCCAAATTTGCATACATTATCATCATGTCATGTTGAAATTTGCCACCTCAACCTAAAATAGGACGGTGCAATTTTCACCAATATCATATTTTATACAAAATCACTTAGCGCAATTGTTATTAATCAATACTCTTCGCGAAAACACCACAAATCTAAATTTGCTTACGTTATCTTCATCTTGCATTAAAATTTGCCAGTTCAACCCAAAAATAAGTCACTGCCATTTATCAAAATTTGCTTTGCTAGCTCAACCCAAAATATGTCAGTATATTCAAATTTGCTTACGCTATTATCATGTGGTGTTAAAATCTGCCAGTTCAATCCCAAAATAGGTCAACGCATTTTCCCAAATTTGCTAACGTTATCATCATGTAATTTTGAAAATCTACTAACTCAATCCAAAATAAAACGGTACAGTTTTCACCAATATTATATTCTATACAAAACGGTTCACTCTATCCCTTAATTGATATTATACCCTAAACAAACAAACTAAAACTTATTTTTCACTACCATAACTCATTATATATATATATATATATATTAGTATCCAACCCAATTTTTTTAAAAAAAATTTTAAATTTTAAATTAGTCTGAAAAAAATAATGAGAGCTCTATGAAAAAATAAATCCCTCTCAGACAAATATCTTCTTATATATAAAAAAGCTAAAACTCAAGTTCATTTATTTAAAGTGGTTTAAATCTTTATCATTTCAACCAACACTAAAATTCAGATATATTTTCACATATATATATATAACCCTTGAGCAAAACAATCAGGCACTCTCAAACCCTAGTTTTCAAAACCAACTCTATAAATATTATAATAATAATAATAATAATAATAATAATAATAATAATAATACATGTGGAACAAAAACCATGCCACGCTGGCATCAGGACTATGGGTCCCACACAAAATTTGGTACTCACAAGTCACAACTTCATCATCTTTTTCTCTCTTTCTTTTCTTTCTCTCAGTCATGGCGGGTCTTGATCCTCCTCCAAGCTCTCTCTCTCTCTCTCTCTCCTCTCCTCCCCAAGCCCTAGAAATCCATCCCTTTGAATCCCCATCCTCGTCTTCATCTTCTATATTCACCTTTCATCCTTCTCATCTGATCTTTTCTCACCTAGAATTCACCCAATTCTCAGTCATTCCTTGTAGTTTTAAGGCAATGGGAAGCTCGGAAGAAAGGGTGGTGGCTGTGATCATGGTTGGTGGACCGACCAAAGGTATTCCTGATCGAAAAGCCATTGATTTGTTTCGTAAAGCTTGAATTTTTCGGTGATTTTTGCCATGTAGGTACTAGGTTTCGGCCACTGTCGCTTAATGTTCCGAAACCGTTGTTCCCTCTTGCTGGCCAGCCTATGGTCAATCACCCCATCTCTGCTTGCCGACGAGTAATCTATCCCACCTTCTCTTTGGGTTTTGAACTTGTTTTGGTTGAATTATAGGGTTTTGTTTTTGCAGATCCCGAATTTGGCGCAGGTTTATCTGATTGGGTTTTATGAGGAGAGGGAGTTCGCTCTTTATGTCTCTGCCATCTCTAATGAGCTTCGAGTTCCTGTTCGGTTTGTGTTTGGTTTTGTTTGGGGTTGTTTGATGCGGAGGATGATTGAATTATGATAAAAATTGATTCTTTGTTGATTAGATACTTGAGGGAGGACAAGCCGCGTGGTTCTGCTGGTGGGTTTTATAGTTTCAGGAATTATATCATGGAAGATAGCCCGGTTTGATTTTTCTCTTTCCCTTTTTTGTGTTTCCTTTGGCTGTTGATTTTTGCTATTGAGATCTTTAAATTTATGGTGAATTATGATAATGAGAACTGGGAGTTGCTGATTTTTTCTCATCTTTTTGGTTTGACAGTCTCATATATTCTTGCTGAACTGTGATGTTTGCTGTAGCTTCCCATTGCCGGAAATGCTTGGTGAGATAACTTGTCGACGTTTAATCAATGGCTAGTGTTGTTGAATACAAGCACCAATTCATGTTTTTATAGAATAGAGTTTAGATTTCATCTCCGTTTGGTCAATGCCCTTCTCGTTGGTTTATATTTTATAGAAATTCTATTTAAATGAAATCACATCATAGAGATTGGTGGAATAGTAATAAATAATTTGAGTTCTATATAATCCCTCAAAACATATGAAATGTGGTTCAATAGTATAATTTTACCTACAGTCATGTAAGTGCAGTGAACTCTTCTTGCCATGTTGTATCTTTGGTGTGATTGATATCCTTGATTACTCTTCATTTGTAGATGCACATAAAAGCTATGGTGGGATGGGAACCATCTTAGTAATCAAGGTAGAGAAGCAGAGACCATGTAAAGCTAATCTCTTCGATGATGGTGTTGCCATAAGTCCGTAATGTGATGATTTTATTCCCGTCCTCATTTAGGTATCTGCTGAATCAGCCCATCAGTTTGGCGAGCTAGTTGCTGATCCTGACACAAAGGAGCTGTTACATTACGCAGAGAAACCTGAAACTTTTGTATGTGACTTTCAATTTATTGTGTCTCATTTCTGTTTACATCTTTAAATATGCTTTGTTATTTTTTTTTGTACTTAACAAAATTGTATAGTCTTTTCTTTATAGTGACTTTCACATTGTTTGCAGGTTAGCGATCTTATAAACTGTGGCGTCTATGTATTTACTCCAAATATTTTTGCTGCCATTGAGGAAGCCATCGTGGAACGTAGAGGCAAAGGTATTAAAGTTTAATCAACCGTTCCTTTTTAATTATATTAAATTTCAACTTAATTCTTTGTCAGGCATTTGTTGAGACTGCTGATTGCCATTTTGCCGCCATGTTCCTCTTGTTAGTACATTGCTATTTGAAAGCTTATCTTTTACAAATATGTTCTTCCTGTGAAACTGATTGCAATATAGAACACTTAGTTGGATTATGTTACAAAGTTTGTTGGTCCCTTCCTTTAGCTTGAAATAAGTAATTGGTGATTTATAAACATTTGTTAGGACCAAGCATTGTATTAATGTTTTTCTGCTACTTTCAGCTGAATTGCGTCGGATAACCAGCTTTGAAGCTCTCCAATCAGCGACAAAGTAAGACTATTGACCTATCCGCATTCTCTTCATACCACACTTTATTTCATAATTGCATGTGTCAACCCGATTATCGTCATTGTTCGGCAGGGCAATTCCTGCAGATTACGTAAGGTTGGATCAGGATATCTTGTCTCCGTTTGCCGGGAAGAAGGAATTCTATACATATGAGACATTGGACTTCTGGGAACAGATTAAGACACCGGGGTAGATATTAACCTCTATCTTTTTGTCTTGTTCGTCCAATCATTGGCTGTCCGATTAAATTTTTTCGCATTGTCTCACAGGATGTCCTTAAAATGTTCTGCCTTGTATCTCCATCAATTTCGGTATACCTCTCCCCAATTGCTTGCCAATGCGAATGACGCCAAGGGAGCTACAATCATTGGGGATGTCTATATCCATCCGTCAGCAAAAGTACACCCTACTGCCAAGGTAAAATGTTAAGATAATGTTTCATTAATACATTTCACTGTGAAGCAAGCAAAAGTACACCCTATTGCTAAGGTAAAATGTTAAGATAATGTTTCATTAATACATTTCACTGTGAAGCAAGCAAAAGTACACCCTACTGCCAAGGTAAAATGTTAAGATAATATTTCATTAATACATTTCACTGTGAAGCAAGCAAAAGTACACCCTACTGCCAAGGTAAAATCTTAAGATAATGTTTCATTAATACATTTCACTGTAAAGCAAGCAAAAGTACATCCTACTGTCAAGGTAAATGTTAAGATAATGTTTCATTAATACATTTCACTGTGAAGCAAAGCAAAAAGTACACCCTACTGCCATGGTAAAATCTTAAGATAATGTTTCATTAATACATTTCACTGTAAAGCAAGTAAAAGTACACCCTATTGCCAAGGTAAAATCTTAAGATAATGTTTCATTAATACATTTCACTGTAAAGCAAGCAAAAGTACACCCTACTGTCAAGGTAAAATGTTAAGATAGTATTTCATTAATACATTTCATTGTGCTTACTTTATTATTTAGAACGTATACTCAAGTCAGAGCTGTGCTTAACCTAACCTGTACTTGTTAGTGATGTTCATTGCCCTCAAATGGTTTGAAACGAGAAAGTGGAGGTATCCCTTTTCTCAAAAAGGGAAAGGGATTTTATTTCTAGTAGTTTTAGTATTTATTTGTTAAAAAAAGAAGAGTAGGGTTGGAGAATTTGGGTGTTAGGTGAAATTTTATAAGTTCAAAAAAAATTTTAGAAGTGGGGGAGGTGTGTTTTTATAAGGTGGCTCACTTCGCCGTTTCAATAAAAAATTTCTGAAGCTAATTTAGTTTAAAATTCATTATAGTTTGAAATGGGGGAAGTATCATTTTTCCTACTTCAGGATCAGAAGCGGGGGAAGTCGTACCATTTTCATCCACTTTGCCCAAAATAAATGTCCCCTAAAACTTTTAGAGAACTTATACAATAGTGTTTAACTAGTATTTATAATAGTGCATATTGTCATGTAGAGAATACTGTAGAAGTTCGAGCTTACGGCCGAATGATGTATTTACCAAATGCTGAGCAGAAAGAATTATTTCACTATCCTGTTTAAAAGCTGTAAATGTTCAGATTTTGGAAAGACAAATCCTTATATTGGTCTACTCCATATCTTAAGTAAATATGCTGCGGCATATAATAATGTTGGTGGATGTTATTTTATCAATTGTTATACCAACGGCTTTATGTAACAGGTTGGCCCAAATGTCTCTATCTCTGCAAATGCTCGGATAGGAGCTGGAGTGAGGCTTATTAGTTGCATTATCTTAGACGATGTTGAAGTACTGGTGAGCGGACAAACATCAAATAAGTTGTTTGACAGTTTATATCCGAACTCTCTGCTAACAATTCCGTCTTTTTGACAGGAAAATGCCGTTGTCATCCATTCTATAGTTGGCTGGAAATCGTCTATCGGAAAATGGTCTCGTGTTCAGGCAAGCAACTTTGTCATTCTGTTTGTTCTTGTCTATGGAATTCGAAACTTAACCTCGATCTCCTTACAACTCTGTCGACAGGGTGAAGGTGATTGCAATGCAAAACTCGGGATTACTATTCTCGGTATATATACACACACATCACATATCGAACTTTTCAATTTGCTTAAATGATTAATGTTTATAATTCATCTCATCTCTAAACATTGTTCATCGGATTTTTCAGGAGAATCAGTTGCTGTCGAAGATGAGGTTGTTGTGATCAATAGCATCGTTCTGCCGAATAAAACCCTCAGTGTTAGTGTACAGGAGGAAATCATCTTATAATTCGTCGTCGGTTTTTCTCAAATAAGGCCTCTTGCCATGGTTTGCTGCTCAAAATTTTCAGTATGTAACAGCAGCATATATGTTCTGGTTGTTATATTTTACATGCTTTTTTAACTTGTTTTGATGGAATTTTGGATGAAACAGGACATGATTTCAACCATTGTATTATTTTCCAAACATGTTATCCTTGTTTTGATGAAACCTTTTGTATGTCTCTCTCTTGAATTAATGAAATTTGTTTATTTAATTTATTAATTTTAATTATAATCATAATTTTTATTTTTATTTTTTTGAAAAAAAAATAGATAAACCATCAATACATTACTAAAACGGAAACATATTACAAAAAAGACGAAGATAACATAACAACACAACAGAAATTGGGTCACCAGAGGTGAAATTTGGTTCATTCAAAGCAATGCTTTTTAAAGAAAAAAAAAATCTTTTTTTTCATTAATTTAAACTAAAATGTAAACTAAAAATAAAAACAGAGTGTTCTATAAGGTTTTTAAAAAAGAAAGAAAATTGGCTAAATTAAACCCCAAAAAGAGCAAATTTTTTATGAACTAATTAAAATTTTTTTTTTGGGGAAAAATTGATTAAAAGTTTTTCAAATAAAATTATAAAAGAACATTTAAATTATGAACACGTGGCTTCTATCTAGACCGTTCATATGAGCACGTGGTCTAATTTTTCCGGATTTTTTTGATTTAGATCCGAATCCGATAACCCGATTTGAAAAGATCCGAACCGTTTCTCTCCCAACTCCGGTTCTTCTTTCTCTCTCTCGCTCGATTGATCGGTAGCAGTGTTTGCTCGAACCCTAGAAACCCTTCTCTTAATCTCTCTTGAATACCAAGAGCGAAGATTTTTCCTGAGGATCGGGTAAGGTCTTGGTTGTTTATCGTCTCCATCTTCATCCTAGGGTTTTGGTTCTTTGGTTGAGATTGAGATTTTTCTTTTTTACTTTAAATTTTCAGTGAAATCATGCATTTAATCGCGAAAAATTAGCAATTTGAAGCGGTTTAAGGTTTTGTATTTCCCTTTCTCATCCACGACGGTAAGAATTTCTCCTTCTCATGATGTTTGATCAATGTTTATTCTTGTTGATTGTTATACCTTTGGGGAATAATGTATAATTTAGATTGTATTAACCCGGAATTCTCTTCTCGTTCGTCTCTCAAGCTGAATTTTTTTTTCTGGATTGAACCTTATTAACCGTAGAAAATTATGTGCATCGCATTGATTTCCTTAGCATAATGTTGCAGTCTCTTAGTGTTGTCTGAAAGATGTAAGAGGAAGTTGGAAGTTGTTTTGATTTTGGTTATTATATTCTGGATCATTTCGGATATTAATGTGTGAGGAATCAATTCTTGTAATATGATATTCTTCATTTTTTTTTTCAAAGATCTGTATGATTTCTGCAAGATTTCTTTTAGTAATTGCTCTTCTCAAAAAGAAACATTTTTTTAACCATGTGAATTATTTTGTAACATCTATTTATAAATATCTTCTTTTGTGCCTTCATTTTGCCTAGGTTTGTTCATTGAGTCAACCTAACCTCAGGGATAACACCAAAGTAATTTGAATAGCTTCTTATTAGCCTTATTACGTGGAAACAATGTTGAGTAGGATGAGTGTAAGACTTTTTAGCATAATTTTTATAAGTAAATAGATAATTATCATCAAAATCAGGCTTATGATGATTTGGGACATTTACTGAATTTTTTCTTCTTTTGTCTTGTTGTAACCTGCTGAAAGTTATTCAGTTTCTTTTTTTAAATCATTATTATTTTTTGCTCCCACCGATAATGCGCAGGACCTTTCTGTTGCATGCTGTTGAAGAAGTCCTCTTTTTCCCGATATAATTAATTGCATCCAATATTGATTAGGAGATTGTTTCCCTTTCATTAATGGTTGTCTTTTTATTATTGTTATTGTGTTTTGTTAAGATAACACATAACCTTTTCTCATTTTTCAGTATGCCATTGGTTTTAGAACCCTTCAGAGCAGAATTTGGGTGTTTTGGTCAAAATAGTATTGCTGGTTCTCTTGCAAACTTGTATTCTAGTAGTCATGTATATGGAGCTAGAGGAGGAGGATGAGGAAGAAGATGTGGACTTTAATCCTTTTCTTAGAGAAGAAACTCCTTCCGAGGCTTCTTCTGGTTTGAGTTCTGATAATGAAGGTCTAGTTGATAATGTCAGGAAAGATAATTCAATCTCTGTGGATCACCAGGATGCTAATGCATCATCAATTCCAGTGGTTGGGATAGAGAACTATAACAGGGGTTCTGGAAATGAAGATGAAGAAGTTGTAATGCAAGCAAGGATATCGCCAGAGGTGGTTCATTGTGAAGTTGTTCGAGTTCAGTCGATTCAACTGGAAAATGTGCCTGGTTCTGATGATGCTTCCTGTAAAATAGTGGAAGAAATACCTGGGCGGACTTGCGATCTAAAAGATTCCCTGAAGCAAGCTATTCATATAGACAGCGAAGAGGCTATCTGCAGGCGTACAAGAGCTCATCACTCCCTTGCACATCACACACTCGAGGAATTGGAGGCATTTCTTCAAGAGTCTGATGATGATGGTGACTTCCAAAATGTCGATGATGAAGAAGAGTACCGCAAGTTTCTTGCTGCTGTTCTGCTGGATGGAGCAGAGAAAGGGCAGGAAGTGCAGGACGAAGAAAATATAGATGATGAAGAAAATGATGCTGACTTTGAGCTTGAAATTGAAGAGGCCTTGGAGAGTGATGATGATGAATGTATCAATAATGATAAAGAGTGGAAGAAGAAGAGAGAGGGAGATCTCCATAGACCTGAAACCAGGCAGAAGAAACGTCTGGAGGAATCTACCAAAGATAGAAAAAATCTTCTGGGGCAAGCCAAGATTCCACTGCGCCCTATACTGCCATTTGTACCCAACACACATATTTCTCCATACCCTCCCCTTGGGTGGCAGTTCTCTCCTCCTGGAGGCTTTTCTCAATGCTCATCATCCTTTTCTGGTGCTGATCTTATCAATGGGTTTACAGCTCAACAAATAGGCCAGCTGTATTCTTCAATATATGAGCACACCCAACTTCTTATTCAAACCTTCTCAATTTCTGTACTTGATCCTTCTAGACAGCAAGTTGCAAGTGACGTTAAAAATATGATTTTAGAGATAGTTGATAAATGGGAAGAAGCATTAACACTTAGGAAAACACCATATCCTAATCAATGCTTTCATTCTCTGCATCTTCATTTCTCACTGAATCACAATGGCAATCAAACTGCTAAATTCTCAGATTGGACACCTTCAATGGATATCCCTGTGCTGTCTGTTCTTGATGTTGCTCCCCTTAAGTTGGCCAAGAATTACTTGACTGATGTTTCAGCCAGTAGGTGACTAATTGGAATTTTCTTCACATTTTTATTCTCTGTATTTTTCTTCGTTATAACTTTTGGTTGAATCATTACTTATGGTGTTCAATGATCTGGCAGCTGTGTTGAGATACAGACATCTTCATGTGGAAGATGTGGCTGATAAAAGCCATTTCACAAAGGAACCTCTTTTTCAGCTGCCTTTGTGTGAGCCTTCCGGTGAAAGAAATGATGTTGTTATTGAAGAAACTGCTATTGCATCTTCAAGTACAGCTTCTTCACAATCATCAGGGCTGCCGCAGCCTAAAAAGACATTGGCTGCTATGCTTGTGGAAAACACAATGAAAGAGCCAGTCGCTCTTGTACCAAAGGATATCGCTAAGTTGACCCAAAGGTTTTACCCTTTATTTAACTCAGCCTTATTCCCTCATAAACCTCCTATACAAACAGCTGCCAGTCGTGTGCTTTTCACAGATGCAGAAGACAGGTTTGTCCCATGTTTTGTTGTTTTTACATCACATGACCCATTATGAATTCCCACTCATAATATAAGCCTGCAACCTTCATGCATGGTTGCCTGTGACTGTCTTGAGAGTTTCTGCTGAACTAAATCTTTAGCTGCCCTTGGTGGTATACTGGTATATGACATGGTTTCCTGCATTTTAACGCTTTAATTTTCCTAGATAATATTGTAGTGAAGTTTAAGCTCTCCTTTGATCATTGAGCATTTATTTTACAATCTTGAAGTATTCATTGATTGGTGTGATTCTCTATTTCTTCATGATCATGTTCTTTAACAGCTTTATTTGGTTGATGAGTATCTGAATGCCACATTTTTATGGTTTATATCTGCTGCAGATTATTGGCGATGGGAATAATGAAATATAACAATGACTGGGCATCCATTCGGCGGCACTATCTTCCTTGTAAAACTGATCATCAGGTTATTTCTATTCTAGTTTATTGAGAATAGAATTAGGGAATACATAGTTGTTCTTGCCATTCTTTCTTTCTTCTTGGATGAATTTATTATGGTAGACTAAAATTCACTATTTCCATTTCCTGTGATTTTGTTTTTTGTTCCTTGGTTTAATTTCCCTAATCTGGTTGAAAAATGTACTCAAACTTAGCTTGAGTACCCATCATCAATTAAAGAAAGCATGCGTATTTTCTCATTTTAAATTTGTAGGAAGAATGTAAGCAATAACCAACATGTACAATGCAGAGCACAAGTTTAGCTTTTTGATTTATGTTTTTATTTTTGTGTTGTAGATTTTTGTTAGGCAGAAAAACCGTAGCTCATCAAAAGCACCAGAGAATGCGATAAAGGTAACTAATGTGGCTATTTTTTTTTTTTACTATGCATTCTTACAATATGAATTTATTTATTTGATTTAGATGATAATTGCTTATTTTTCTAGGAAGCTATATGGAATAGCTTGTTCGATACTAACAACTCTGCTTTATCTGAACTGATACAGTGGACATATCAGTATCTAGTAGGGTTCATAATTTCGTACCATGCCCAACATTATAACTTTTTGACATGCGATGGCTTTGCATGTTTGAAATTCCATTTACTTGGATAAATGGCAACTAGAGTTGATCATGGTTTAAATTTTGCCTATATTTGCCTTCCTGGACATGCTGATTTCTTAGTGATCCCTTATGAACCATGTATGATAAATTTCATTCAGTGAGCTATATTATGATACAGTACTATTGTTCATTTTATATCCTCCATTCTGATAATCCAGTGCATGGTGTTGTTTTGTTCTCAACTGATAAATTGGGCATATCATCATCCAGCTGCGTTCACAATTTTTACCTTATCTGACATTATAGTTATTCAAAATGCAATGGGCCAATGGCCATTACATATTTGAAAGTTCATTTACCTGGTTAAGCGGCAATAAGAGTTGATCATGAGTCTGTCTGGTTGTAGATGTGTGAATCTGAGCCTTTTGACTCATGCAGGCTGTTCGCCGTATGAAGGCATCTCCGTTGACTCCTGATGAGCAAGCTCGAATTTATGAGGTGGTTTATACCCAATACTCTGGCTTTACATTTCAAATGCACATCCTATTTTCTTTGTGAACCCATGTCATGTTCTTTTAAAAGCAGGGTCTGAAAGTCTTTAAGCATGATTGGTTGTCAGTTTGGAAATTTTTTGTTCCACATAGAGATCCATCTTTGCTTCAACGTCAGTGGCGAATGGCTACTGGAACACAGAAATCATATAAAAAATGTGAAGCTCGTAAGTTGCAAAGACGACTGTATGAAGCAAAAAGAAGGGAACGCAAGGCCTCCCTTGGTGAACGTCAACTTTCATCTGGAAAGGAGGTTAGCTTGGTCATTAGTTGAGTAGACTAGGTGGCTTGATGGAATTTTAGGCATGTATTTTCTAACTATGTTAATTATAACAGGTTGATAATGGATTAGATAATAATGCTGATGCCATTGATGATGAAGATGAAGCTTATGTTCATGAAGCATTCTTGGCAGAAACACAACCTGGAAGCTACAACTGCATGCCTTCTGGTATGTTAATTTCAAGCATTATAAAAGTGGTTAACATTCTGGTAAATTTTTACATGATTGCACTTGATTGACTGACCCAAGGTTTTCTGGTTCAGATGGACGTGGTGATTTTCCAAGGTTAAGAGGAGCTACCAATGAACATGTGGCTTCCCCCTTGACCCTGAATAAATTTTCTCATTCTTCTGATCTCGGAGGTGGTATGTCTCAGACTGTATTGTTATCCAAGCAACTGCCTTCTAAATTGATTCCCAAACCTTCTAGAAAGCAAATGGCCTCCCTATCATGTCAAACACAAAAAAGTAAAGGTGTCCGATTAGTTAAGTTAGCACCTGGCTTGCCTCCTGTTAACCTACCTCCATCTGGTCGTGTGATTTCTCAGTCAGCATTTAAAAGTTACCAGTGCAGATCAGTTCATTCTAATGTTGGAAGTAACATGACAAAAACAGCTGTTTCATCCGTTCCTCAAGTGGTTAACGCAGGACCAACAGCATCAAATCTTGAGAAGCACAAAACAAATTTCTCAGATAATGACCTCGTAATTGGATGTCGACAAGATGGGAAAACCCATGCAGATCAGTCTGTTGCTGAGGAGAACGCTTCTGAATATGACCTCCATATGCATCCTCTACTGTTCCAAACCTCTGAAAATCAACTTTCTCTGTATTATTCTGTGAATTGTAATGGGACTGCTTCAAGTACATACAATTTTTTCCCTCCAAATTCTCTTCAGTTTGACAATAATCTCCTTCAAGGTCAGCATTTTCTCAGGCCAGTTGATGAAGTGCCTTCAAGTTTAAGTACAATCGACTTTCATCGCCTCCTGCAAAGAACTGAAAACTTAAACCATGATGCGGCCATTCAGTCATCAGGTGAGCTGTTGTCTGGTAACTTGCAGTTAGTACAGCGCAACTATGATCACGTTGCCGGTCCATCTAGTTGCAATTTAAGACAAGGCATGGCAAATGATGATCACGTGGTGATGATTTCAAAATCTCCCAGTCATGGTGAGAAGGAAAATGACATTGACTTGGACATTCGGTTATCCTCATCAAAAGATGCAGAATCAACGAAAAGAAGGAGATACAGAAGTGAAGGAAGTATTGAGGGTAATAGGCCTACAGATGAAGAACAGGATAGTAGAAAACAGCTTACACACGAGTTTCCTATGTAATGGCGTAAGAGATAATAGTTCTGAAAGATTAGATCCATCTGATTCATCTTTTTCAAGAGATTGCACAATGAACGCCAATTCTTCAAATATTGGACTGACGAGCAATGGTGATGCATATCAATATGAGGAAGGCACCCACTTTGAAGAATCCATTCCAGATATAATAATGGAACAGGAAGAATTGAGTGATTCTGAAGAAGAAAGTGAACATGTTGAGTTTGAATGTGAAGAGATGGATGATTCAGAAGGGGAGGGGCTGGATCATGAACCATCCACTGAAGTCCAGAATAAGGTATGCTTTACAAGAATATCATAAATGATGGTAGAATTAAATGGATTATTAGCTGCTGCATAGTGAATGCTATATTTCTTAGTTAATGCTAATTCTTAGTGAATATGGAACTCCATGAGAAATTAAACATTTCTTTTACATTTACTTTGTTCACCAGTGTTGGAGGGCAATTTGTTAATTTTATCATGCTTTTGTTTACCTACATTTTTTAAGGTTGCAGACTTGCAGTGTTGGACATCTGTAGATAGTTACACAATGACACTCAAATCTATGTTTCACTAAAATTGCCATAGTACTTGTGTCTTTGAAGCCTTTAAAAGTGTATCCCACCTAATGGTATTACTTTATGCTTTTGAAGAAAAAATCATAGAAGCTATCCAAGATATCGGTAAACTGATATCTATTATTTCTCATGTGGAGAATAATCGATCTTTCTCTTCAGTTGCTGTTTGGAGTCAGTTAAACTGTCTGCAAGCCATCCTTGTAACAATAGGCAAATTTAGCTATCCCAAACTATTGTCAACCTTAACAATAGTATCTAGTCTGCAGAGATTATATCTTTGTTTGAGCAGCTTCCTTTTGAACTGGGCATGCTTGATCAGGCAGACACATACACCAAGGATAATAATAGCATTTCATTCAAAACTATCTTATTCAGCTATGACAGTTTTCTTGTAGTGAAAATTGCCCCTCTTAACAGGAGCTTCCTACACTCAATGCGGACCAAGACACCCACACCATCCGGGATCTTAATCTACCACCACATCAGCCACCACCATTAACTCAAGTATCAGTTGCCAATGACAACAAGCGAACAAGTAAGGGTGATATATGCCCACTTTCGTGTTCAGCTAGTTCCTCCAAATCAAAGCCTAAGCGCCAAAAAATAAATAAGGATCATGCTTGCAAGAGTTCTCCAAGTGCACCCAACTCTCGTCCTACAAGAACAAGCAAAAAACGCAATCCGGAGAATTCGAACCTGCAACATCTCGGAGCTCAACAGCCCCATTTACAGATTCCAGGTGAGCCCAATAATACATCTGTATCCAAAAAGGCTAGAAGACTTTCTCTTCCCAAGTAGACATTTCAAACATGGATCATTCAAAGCTTATTTATGCCGTCATTTTTGCCCGGTCAGTATTAGATGTTCATAGATCTGTTACCTGATCTGGCCGGCAAGTGATGCTTTTTATCGGGTTCCTTCCATCCTCATGATGATGATAGATAATGTAGGCTGCCATCCAGAATTCAGGTATGGCTTCTGAAAACAGACTGATTGGCTGGTGTTAATACATGCTGTTATTCATTAACTAGAAGTAATAGCCATGATTTAATGTAGAAAGTATATTAGGCAGCTAACAAAAGAGGGCACTTTAGTTTATGAAACCAAAGGAAGGATATTATTTTTGTGCATATAATTTCTGGAATATAAAGTATATGTCCCAATCACTATTCCTTTTTGTCTCAGGAATAAGTTAAATTTTGTGATGTTTCTTGTGTTCAAATAATTTGTTGGAATGTCTTATCTTTAGGTATTTTTCGTGTTAACGGTTCAAAAAATTTATATTTTGTTTATACCAGGCCTTTTTATCTGGCAAACAGACAATGTTGAATGTTGCAGTGTATATATATATGTATATATATATGGTTAAATTTTATTCCATGGTTGACTTTTCTTCTGATGTGTTTGGATTGTAGGCGTGTTTTAGTTTTGAGTTTTATATATATATATATATATATATATATAATTTCAGAGAAATTGTATTTTGGTAGGTCTCTCTCCATTTGTTCTTTATTCATCTTACAATCAAATGATTTGTGTAGAGAAAAGCTTCTTATTGAATAGAGATGGATGATAATTTGTTCAATCATGATTATATTATCTTTAATAAACATTCATCGTTTGTTAAAATTAATATATATATTAAATTAAATTTTTTTATTTAAATTAAAATTAATAGAATTAAAATTGGGTCAAATTTGATTCAATTTTTTTTAAAAAAAAATACGCAATTATATCAAAAAGCTGCATGACTACTAGTAATCGACTTACGCCATGGTAAATAATGTAAATAATAATTTATCCACCTCATATATATTCCATAAGCATTTAATTAGCTCAAACCATACGAAATAATGGACCAGTGTTCAGACACAACAAATCATCACTCTGATCAAAACCAAGATATGTTGCATAAACAGCTAATTCATCAACAGAATGATATTAACATGTGTTCCACTTAAATAAGCATTTGGTGTTTAAACATTTATCCATGAAGTTCTCCAGTTTCATCAATTCCCATCGAGACATAGCATAACACAGGATTACCGGGAAACACGAAGCCTTTGGATCTTATGAGCGACGACAGGGAAGCGTTTGACTGATTAGATTAGGATCACCATATGCAGCAGAATCAGAAGGAAAACCTTTCTGCATAATTAAGATCAATCAAAATCAAAACGTCGGCCGATAATAGATGAGTAAACCTTTCATCTCCATATTACTCCATAAACAAACTCCTACAAACCATTTAGCATATTTATGAAAACAGGAAAAGATAAACACAATGAGATGATTCAATATGCTTGATGCAGAGCTGTGATGGCAATAATCTAAGATTGTTTACAAAACAATGTCAGTTATATCATGCGCCATCTCTTGGTTCATTCACATATTATCCTTTATCAGTTTCATGTGAAGATAACGCGGAAAACTTACAGCGGTTAAGCTTTGAAGTGTTGCTTCCCTCCAGCAGCTCTCACGTAGAATGATAGGCCTTGCAATTTCATCGGTAACAAAAGCACAATGCATTCTAGTATCCCTCAACCTCATAAGCACTCCATCAACCCTAAGCTGCAGTGAGAACTTGGTCAGAAAACTCTGATTCTTAAATACAGCAATTTGCGTATTTGGATGATGTAAACTACAGACTCTCTATATAGCATGTGAATGATCTTACCCAAAAACGAAGCAGAAGAAACCAACAAGTCGGCATCACTCTCTATATGATCAACATACAAGGTGAGATCATTAGCAAGTCTCAAATGTAGTGCATTAGAAAAGCACCTTAATTATTTCCTCACAGACGTAAAAAAGAAAAATAAATTACCACTTTAACAGTTAAGAGTGATACTCCATTATCAGCTAATTCATCTTCATACAAAATCACCTAGAAGGGCGCTGAGGTTAGCATAATAGATAAAAAGAAGTAGAAGACAAAGAAGTTTCTTTGGTGAAATAATCAAAATGAAATAACCAACCTCATCATAGAAGAGTATTGGTTCTCTAGATGATAGTGCAGCAAGATCAATTTGTTGATCACAATCCTCCCAATGCAAGCTACAACAACCATCTTCCACACTTTCCTGAACACCAAGTAATTGGTAGGTAACACTGCCTCTGTGATTCTCATGCATGTATATTCAATGATATATAATAAACACATGCACAAAAAATCTATAATTTTTGTTTATAGCATGCAACTCTTCTCACTCAAGGGACTGACGCATTATCACCATTTATGAAACCCTTTTTGGCAAGATATTTATAGAAAAGTAAGACAATTGGGGTTAACTTTAAGAACAAAAATTATTACAATGGTTATCTAACACGAACACAGTCAAAGAGCTTCTTGCCCATGACACACTTGCAAAAATTACATCATGCATTGCAACAAGCAAGCTTAAAGGTTATTAAAGTCTTGACTCATGCAAGTGAAATGCCTTGCGATTCAATTTTGTGAAAGTTTCAGGTTTTGCATACTATACATAGACAAGCTCCACAAAACATAAATAAGAAGATTAGAAGAAAGTAATATGATGAACTCGATCTCCATGAGTAACTTGTTCCTATTCTTATGCTTGACTACACCAAAATCTAAGTTTGTAAGACAGTTTAGGCAGACAAACAAACATGCTAGAAGTTGATTTCTTTAATTATATGGATATGACCTTTTAACTACCAACAATCAGCTGAGACAGAATGCTAAAAAATGATGAAGTACAAAGCCAACTCATGAAAGTTGTTCATTGTTAAAAAGACAGGTTTCATATATATAAGCTTCACAGTAAGTAAAAGGGTGAGAAAATAAGAGAACTACAACAAAAATAAAACACATTATATATTCTGAAGTAAATAGACAATAAAATTTTGTGATTACAAACCCTTGGTGAATTTGGCACAAATATCTCACTGCCACAATATGGTGTTGTGAATGTATAGTCATAATCAAGTATCACTTGCTGAGAAGGTTTGCTGCATAGAATAAATTTGAAATAAGATACTGAATGGCACATTCTAGAGTTTCTACGTGTTATATACAATAGACACTAACAAGATGATTCATGAAATACTTTCCACAAGTCAGATACGCAGAAACTAGAAGCAGGGAAAAAAGCACTTGACAGATTACAAAAAAGAAGTAAGAGCAAAAGAAGAATACAAATGCACTCTTCAACTCTGCCCTGAGAACAACACCAAGACAATGATCAGGCAAGAGAAAATTAATGCAAGTGCCAAGAATTAAACTGATTAGTGTAACCATTGTAATTGCCTCTTTTGATGGTTAGCCAAGTTAAAAAAAAAAAAGAAAAAGAAAAAAATTGAATTTTCAGGTACATCATTATGGATTGGATCAGTCATTCTAGTAGCCATCATTAATTCTCTCATCTCTTGATTTTTTGAACTTCTTTGGTATCTCCCCAATCCAAAAATGCCACTTTAGAAAAGAAAGGATCCAGAATTGATTGGATTTGCACCAATGGAAACCAAAAATTCTATACACAAGGAATATGATGGATCTTCCTTTTTAGTTTTAGATAGTAAATGGCCTTTTTCCAATCTATCTATCCTATTCATTGGTACTGATTGATCGTTGATACTAGAAAAATTGTCTCATTTGTTCGAGCTCATGATCTGAACGAGTCGCACATACACCCTAGTACATGTTCCTCGACGCTGAGGACATCCTCGAAGAGCGGGGGATTTCGTGACATTTCTTAGTTCTTATTTTCTGTCTTGTATTTCTAATAAGTTGTTTAATAGTTGGCATATCATATATATAGAATTAATTATAGAATAGCTTGGTTTAGATCGATCTTAACCGGATGATAGTTGATGATTATGAATTATTTCTTATTTCTATTCAATGCCCAATCAAAGAAAATTCTAATTATGGTTTGAAATGGAATCATGGATTCACATGAACACAGACAATAATATAGTATACCTTAGCTACTTAGCCAAATCAGTATTTTCCATCATAAGGTCTACAAGAGTCACATGATAACTCAGGCTTACTAGATCCTAGAGATACTAAAAAATCAGAATTTCTTACAAACACTCCAATAGCATGTTACAGAAGTTTGATCATTGAAAAAAAAAAAAGACTAGCATCATACCTCCTAAATTTCCACTTGGCTGCAGCAGGAACCTCAACTGGCGGCAATGCCTCCTGTTTCCATCCCATCAGAGCATCAAATGCATTGAAATGTATTTTTATGCCACTTTCAACATGCAAGAGAAACAAAGCACTGTCTCCAAAAACCATCTCTGGCAAATGTGAGGTCCCGAGCCTTTGTTCCCACCTGCTCATACAAACAACAAATCTTCACCCTAACTATCAACAACAGAAAAAAAGCATGATATCCATCATAATTGATCATAAAATACATACTTTCAAGTTAATTGATAACTTAACAAACCATAATACATGCTAGTGAACAGCAATGAACAGATTAAAAACAATAATCATCCTAATTCACACTATCTCATTTAAAAAATAAAATGAAAGAAAATTAGACCAAGTTTGTATACAAAAATTGTTTATCGAGCATAAAGTCTCCTTTTTTCTTCAAAGTTTTTCAAAAATATGGATTCAAAGATCACCATTGAGCATCATTTAACATTTGCAACACAATCTGATAAGACTCATGAACCGTGAATGTAATCGCAAATTAATAAACTCCTGTGAATGATAAACTAGCCCAAAGCCCTTCCACGAGAAAACCCTAAGGATTAATTACATCCAAACAAACACTAACAGCTTCAGAAGCCCTAAATTCAAAATTTTTCGCAAACCAAATTGAGCACAATTTCCCACAATTCCCGGAAAACTTAGCCATGATATGAATCGAAGATACTGAATAAAAAAAATCAGACACAAAGAAATCAGATAGGATTTGCGGGGCGTACTGATGAACCGCAGAGGAGCTGAGGATAGCGCGCTTAGAAGACTCGATGTGCCAGCCCTTGAGCCGGATCCCAAAGTGTCCATCGGGGAGAAGCACCGCCCCGGCGGCCTTCAGCTCGCTCTCCTCTTGTTTCCATTCTTCTTCGCCGCCGCCATGGTCACCCGCCATTGCGCTCCGCTGGATCACGTTAAGCGCTTTGGAAAAACCCAACACCTAACTACTCTTTTGACTTTTTTTCGAATATACCCCTCAACTTTTTGGAATTTATTTTACTGTTTAAATAAGTCTCTTAATCCGATATTAAGAGCCAAATGTAGGAATTAAGCTCTCTTATTAAGGATTAAATTAATACAAGTAAATTAAAGTATTAGTTTAAATTTAATCCTTTCTCTTGTATTATTTAAATTGATGTTTTTTTTTATTAATTGCATAAATTAAAAGTAAAACACTCTTTCAAAGAGATTGACAAAATGGAATAATTAATCTCTCTTAACTATAACAATGTAATTAATTTGATGTTTGAATAAGCACATAAATTTATAGGGGTATAATTGACAATTTCCATATGGAACATATAAAGAAATTTTTGCATATCTTCATAACTTGAAAATACTGCCTGAAGTTATTCAGTCTGACTTTGTACATATGAACTGAGATTGGCAAAATAACATTTCAACTGAACAAAGAGTATAAATGAGAAACTCCGAAAAATGTTGCAGGTCCATGCAACTACTAAACAAAAGCTATGATTCTTTTAACATGGCAAATAAAAGCAACCGATCGAAATATCTCCATGTGTATCTACAAAGTCAAGAAAAAGCCGACCATCGCTTGATTCAGATGGCAGCAGCCGGAGAAGCTTATCAAGAAACACAATCACTGTCTTGAGATATCAGTTCTACATTGCCGGAGATCCTCAAGATTTGCACTAGTTCTAGCCTGTATTCTAAACCTCTTAAGTAGTGACCTAAGAGCATGCACCTGTTATCATTCACAAAGTAGAGGAGTTGTGACATTACTCACTAGATCATGTTTTCGAGGAAGTAAATTTAGTAATGAGAGAGCTTACCAGAATAAAAGACGAGCAAGATAATCCCGGGAAATGGAAATGAGGGGTTGAAATTGAAGAGAAGTGTTTTCCACAAGCTCTGGACAATCATCTTTACCAATGTTTAGGGTACTAGTACTTGTGGTGTTTTCAGATTGAAGAGGAGCCTTTGTGTGAATCTTTGGAGAAAGAGTTGCAAGAAGACCGTGAGCAACAGAGTTGATGCTCTCTTGCAAACCAGGGCAAGTTGGTTCTGAAAGTTCCACTACCTGTATATGAAACAATAGTGTGCCATTTTTTAACCCGAAGACTAAGAAAGACGATCTTGTATACTCTATCTGCTGGCTAAAGGAGAGCTTGCACCATAGAGGTTGATAGTTTGAAAGCAACAGCAATATTAAAATTACCACAATTATTCATTTATGTTTGTCAAGTTTGATCTCCATTATGCTTTTAGACTTTCTCTGAAGAAACAATAGTTCAGTTTCTGTCACGATGGGGAAAGGTTTCTATGCACTGGTTCTATTGGAGCAGGTATCAATATTGAACATTTAATAACTCAGAATGCACATCAAAGGGTATAGCTTATAATAATAGAGTGAGTATAATATTAGTTATTCAGAAGTGACGCGACTGAACATCTAGCTTGAGTTAGAAGTCGAATTATCTAAATCTATCAATAGATGCGGTCGAAGGGTGAAGTATCTTCATACCGCAATAGACCTCCAATTTAATAAACGAAGCCTCATCATCTTACGCAGACCATTAATTTCATGTCAGCACACTTTATTGATGGTTAAGCCATATATGATGAAATGAGATATCACCAGTATCAATAGATGCGGTCAAAGGGTGAAGTATCTTCATACCGCAATAGACCTCCAATTTAATAAACGAAGCCTCATCATCTTACGCAGACCATTAATTTCATATCAGCACACTTTATTGATGGTTAAGCCATATATGATGAAATGAGATATCACCAGTATCAATAGATGCGGTCAAAGGGTGAAGTATCTTCATACCGCAATAGACCTCCAATTTGATAAATGAAGCCTCATCATCTTACGCAGACCATTAATTTCATATCAGCACACTATATTGATGGTTAAGCCATATATGATGAAATAAGATATCACCAGCATGTTATTAGAACCCATTTCACACAAGAGGAATTTCTTATCATTAGTACCTTCTCAGGTTGAAGAGATCTTAAGTACTCCAACAATTCATTCTCTTCTTCGCCAACAAAATGTTGCATTTGTAGGGCAGCATTTTTCCTCTTGATGTCATGCAGTTCCTGGCAGATACGGGAAACATGCAATACAGTAAGGACCAAGGAAACCATATGTGCACAACACACACTTGTAAGTAAATCACAAACAAAATTTTGCATCAGCAACAGTCCTAGTGTACATCAAATACTTCAGCCAAAAATTCCTAGTGGTTGCTTAAGGGGAAGTTTTGTGAATCCATTTTGAATGCATATATTCATTTAATTTCTAAATAACATGAGAATCAACACCCAACAGATCAGTCTCTCAAGCCATGCTCATATTGATTTGTTGAGATCTTAAATTGCAAACTCCAATTGCTTTCTGTTAACAACTTAACATTCACAGCCATCCTTCCACCACCCTCCCTTTCCTGATGCAAAATTAATTTGAAGTTGTAGCATATGGACTATGGAAGTTTGTCTTTTTTTTAGATCTAAAATAAAATGTTATTTAAGCTTTGAGCAGATCCTCAAAGAAAATATTATTGATCTCTAAGTAAGTTAGGATGAAAATCTATAAACAATCACCATATTCTTTCACACAGAGATAACATTTAGGCCCCTTATTGCAACCATTAGCAATTATAGTATACATGATTCTCAAAACTTCAATTCAAATGATATGTACCCGTGATTTCTCTAGTTACCAATGATAGAGCTATTTTCTCAAAAAATAAGTAATAAACTTCACCTTTTCCATAGAAGATAGACGAGACTGCATATAAAGAATATATTCTTGAGCCTCCGGGGTCATTTCTCCAAGACCTTCAACACCCACGCTGCTACAAACTGACTCCTCTTCATTTTTTACAGAGTTGCACAACAATTCTTGTTCTTCTGAAACTTTAATGGTAGTTAAAGTTCCGTCAGGAGTTGTTATCTGGTCATCATCTGCAGTGTTTTCTAATGTCTGACTATCAGGTAATTCTTCACATACACCTAGGCTCCTTTCAAGGCAAAGCCTATATTCAGCATTGCGCAAAGTGTACCTGTGAGTCAGACAGACTATTAGAAGTTTATCGATGGAAGAGAATTGGCTTCCTAATAAGAATTCCTGATTCTCATGTTGTCATAAACCATCTTAAAGTACAGTATAGTTGTCATTATTACATCTTCATACTGACCATCAAACAAAAACCACACTCCTTGATTTTTTCAACATCTCAGCTTAACCAGACGACTGCAAAAATTAAACCATATACAATCACCAGGAAAACATACCCTGTCATCATCGAAGAAACAAGTAACTTGAAAAGAGGATCCCAAAAGGCTTCCACTAGGACACCAAACTGATCAGAAGGAAGTAAACCCAACATGCTGGAGATTGTCCTCTTCATTGCATCAATTGTATTTGGTGGGACATCTTTTTGGATAAGAGACACATCCAAAGGCTCAATCTCATGTATTAAGTTTGAAAGAATTGCCTTCTGAAAGAAAATAATTTCACAAATTTAAACAAGAACAAGTACCTTTTCTAAGTACTAAAATCTCAATTAAAAAAGAAAATGAAATTATGAAAGAATGTTAGATACAAATAACATATCCAGCGTTACCATTCAGTCAAGCTCTCACCCACTGCAAAATGAGAACAATTTCTAACCAAGCAACCATTACAATAGCATCATCACATTCAAATAAAATTTGTAGAAATACAAATACAATTTATCAGTCCAGTCCAGCATGAGAGCATATCAATAGCATAAATTTGTAGAGATAATGGAAGTGCTCCTTGCCACTTCCATTCAAACTATAAGATTATAAAGTTAAATACATGCTGACATAAATTTCAATGTCACACATACAAACAACGAGTGTTTCATAGAAAGATGACTAACTACAAATCTGCATATATATGCAAAGGAGTTCATTTTTATACATGCCATACCGAATTACAGTGATTGTAGGCAGATGAAGCTCGTCACTAAGAGACATATTATTGATTTTAATATGAATTTCATGCTTAGTATTCATCTTATAGGAACAAAATAATTAAACTTATATAATGAATTTTACTCGGATTATATCCCAAACAATGAATTTTGAAACTTCTTTAGGCTAAGGATACAAGCAAAGAACAAAAAGGTGAAAAAGTTCTTGACTTTTAATCTCTTCCATCTTAAAAAGATCAATCAGAACCACTATCTAACTCCAAATTGAAGGGGAAAAAAAAAGAAAGGTGAGATCTTGCAGCACTATAAGTGAATGTTTAATCCAATTCAAAGAAACATACGATTTATAATTCCAAACGGATCGAACAACCCTAATAACACCCAAAAAAAACACAGAAGCAAACCTTGGAAGAGCGGAGCTGCGACTCCCCGTCGGCATCGAGATCATCGAACGAAGCAGCAGCGGAGGCGACGAGGAAAGGGAACCGAGGAGGCTTCGGGGCGAGGGCCAGAAGATAGAAAGGCGTAGGAGATGAGAAGCGAGGGCGGGAGGCGAGAGACGGCGAGAGCTGACGGCGGCCGAAGGGGAGGAGCGCGCGGGGTATTGCGGCGGCGATCGGCATTTGCTCTCCAGCAAAGGAACTAGACATTTGGCTACAAATGGTTTGGATCCTCATCATCAAAAGGACGTATCTCCGGGTCCCACACAACTTGAAATTTCTGCCAATAAAATTATAAATATGTATATAACATATATACATATTTATAATTTTATATATATATATATATATATAGATATTACCAATAGTTCCGTGGTCTAATGGTATTATCCCACTGTCCCAATTCCGCTGCTACAAAGGTGTTTATGGGTGGATGTTCATTTCTCAGTTATATACACGTATTTCATTGTAACACTTCAATTATGTACATTTATTCTATTGTAAAAATGTGTCCGTTCAATTTTCAATTATGCACGTTTATTCTATTGTAAAGATATATCGTAAAGATGTGTCAGTGGACATATGTTCAATTCTCAATTATGTACACTCAAGAAAGTCACATTTATCAAAAATAAATAAATAAAATTATATATTAAAAACATTATATATATATATATATATATTAAATGTAATTTTTGAGGGGAATTTGAGGGGGGTTGCAGATGTCCATTTCTAGATGGAGACCTACTTACATTCATGGAATTGCCTGGCCACAAACATAGATAGAGACACATATGGTTTATGATTTATTGTTAATATATTTCAGAGAATTTTTCACACGTTGTGGATAATGGATTATTGTTAGAGAATAATAGATGAATGACAACAAAATAAAAATTGGGGATTATTATAATTGGTTACATCCACAAAAATTTTGACAAATTAAATAAGATGCAAGTCCCAGTCCACATAAAAATTAAAAATCATAGCATAATTCCAACCCCACAAAAATAAAAAAATAAAAGGTCTTCAGGAAGTACAATCCCCTCTTAATCACATGCTACTTGGCAAAATGACTTATCAAAAAGTCATTGAGCCAGTATGAAGCATGAAAGAAAAGGTGCTATCAATATCTTTAAAGAACTGCCAAAGAGAATATATAATGTGATCATTCAGAACAAAAATTCCACTTTAAATACCATCCGTTCATCTTTCAGAATATAACATATAAGTTATAACAAGCAAGAAAGCACAAAAAAATAAAAAGGTTGAGAGCAACTACTCATGCTATTGCTAATGAGGCAATAAGAAAGATCGACGGTAGGAGTGATTAGTTTGATATTATATTATTGTTCGAGTATGCATGCTAGTGGCAAAGCGCAAAGCTTCTCTGGTGAAAGAACAAATCGTTAACAATTTCTCCGGGTCAATCATTGAAGCTCTGGCAACTCACGGTGTCGGCCCCTACTCTTTCTTTATGGGTTTGTCGTCATCCTCTGCTGTAGAACAGCTACTTGAATCAATGGCATTCTTCGACTCGTCATACTCCAGCAACTGCAGGTAAAGTGAAATGCTTGGAATTAGTTTTGATTCAACCAAATCATGCAATACAGATAGACGTTGTCTTTAACTTATAACATCAATGATAAATGGTTCTCCCTGACATGGAATTCATTTTCTCAATAAAAACACAACCAGCACCAATAAGCATGGAATGAGTGAAACATGATTCAGTGTATAAAAAATTATAGTTTCACTCTTTTAAAAAGTGAAAACATCATTGTTTTCCCTTACCTCCTTTACTTCTCCATTCCATAAACAGTGAACAGCCACAAAACCTATAACACCAGGCACTATATAGAGAAGTGCAGGCTGTACAAGTAGAGAACAGAGAGTTCCTCAGAAAAAAAGTAAGTTCAAATGTTGAAATAGAATTTGAATGAGAAGGTAAGGAATACAAGGGCATCATAAGGTTCACCTGTGCTGCCTGAAACCAATTCATCACAAAGATTGTAAGGACCAAACCCGCTGTATATCCAGCAAAAGCACTATTGAAGTATCGGTTCGGTTTTCCCCTTGACACATCAAACCGCAATGCTAATGCCACAAAGATGCCTATAGCAATAAGAAAATCATTAAGATTGCATATTCAATATAAACACCTTTCAGGTAGCAACTTCATTGCAAACATCAGAAAGGAATTTTGATGCCACAGAGATGGAAGGTGCAACATATTGAATTGAGCGAATTACACCTCTTTCATAGCTGTGAATCAGAGATTGTATTTCTTTTAGGTGCAACTAGTTGTGGAAATAATGACGAACTACTAATAGCATGCACCATCCATGTAAAAAATATTCACCAACAATCCCTACATAATTTTTCAAATGTCAATTTTCATAATAAAGCATCCTAGTCTGTCAAGTAGACTATATACCCTTCTTTCCTGTTTCCTTCACCAAAGAAAAAAGATCCACAAAGGTCACTATTTTGATGAAATTGTAGATTTGGGAAAATTCCTATGTTGAAAAGGGATCACTACTATTGGTCAAATGGAGGATACATACTTTAATACTTCACTCGCATTTATCCTAGAAGAATGGAATGACTCAAGATAATAGTTAGAAAGTAAGATCCAGATAAGATTCCAAAATAGGGTATTCAACTTGAAGTTAAGTTTTTTCTATCATTCCATCTTATTTTTAAATTCACCGGTCTGTGTTATCTAATCAAATACTTAAAGAACAGTTAAAACTACCCGTCTCCAAATTCCAAAACCCTCTGCTAATTAACACCTGACAAGCATAGAAAAAAAGCCCATGTGAATGAGGAGCAATTATCCAAAAACCATAACGGAAAAATAATAATCCAAGAACCAAAGCCTTACCAGGAATTACAATATCACCAAGCCCAAGCATAGAGAATGGTCGTTCAGGATTTGATGTTGGAAATAAGAGCTACAAAAGATGCATTCAAGTTATTAGTGCAATAGTGATCTCTTGGTTATAAAACACAGATGAACGCGCGTAGACAAAGAGCTAACCTTGATAGGTGCATCAAAAGATTTAGCAACACTAACCATCACTGGAGTAAAGAATACCCAAAAGATATCATATACAAAAAGTCCTCCCTGAGATAATTAAATATCGAAAGCATGAAGGATTCAAGAAATATTCGTATAGCAAGTAAAATGGGGATTATCCCGTCTAAATCACAAATAAAGTATCAGCAGACAATTCATCGAACCAGAAAACAAGTTTTCAGGCATATAGAGATGCTTTTTGTAGAGGACATCAGCATATCACATTGAGTGTATACTGTTAATCATGCAGATACGATGCAACATAATGAATATCTACTAGTGAAACACGTGCCCATGTAAAGTTCAAAAATGAAATGTGATCTAACACCAAACTTTTGTAAGGAAAGAAAGAAAGACCATAAACACAAAAGATAAGACAAACAAAGCTAATGCATATAATCTACTTCACCATCATAAAGCAATTCATTCTACTGTTGATTGCCTGCATAGCATACTGGAACTTAATTTTTAAAAAAAATGCCGTTAAATAAATTTACAAAAAAAAAAAATTACAGGGCACTAGCATGATAATGCCAACTAGTCAATTTTTGGAGACAAGATGAAGGAAAGGAATGAATAATGGCAAAACCAGCATAGGATGGAAACAGACCCTACTAGCCAACAAAAAGAGCATATCTAAGCCAATGATATTCCTATTACCAGGAGAATGGCACCAATTTTGAATGAGCCTAGTGACAGCATCTCAATTCCCTGCAAAGTAGATAAGCAATGACTTCTGTTAGATAATCATTCAAGAAACAATCATATTGTTACATATAAATTTTTAAGATAATTGTGATAACAATAAGATCAATAGGAAAAATCCATTGTCATATTCTCTATGATGTATTGGCAGTATTCAATGGTGCAAACAAGGCACTTTGAAATAGATCCACAACCATTAGTTGTTGCCAATTGAATTTGTCATTTAACATACAAACCAGACCTGAATGCAGAATGCAATCCCCAATATGTTGTTTGCAAGCCAATGCTTTTGTGAAGCATACCACGCACAGAAAAATGTCCCAGGAATTGCAGCAACAACCTGAGACTTGGTGAACTCCACAGAAGCAGCTGCATGAAAGCCATGATAAATCCAACTTGATTCCAAACAAGGGATTCCCGGAAAAAAAACCTTTTCTTTTTTTTAGATTGCAAGCTCTTAAGTGACACAATTATACCATAACATTTGTCTAACAGTGTATGTGGGTGGGTGGGAGTTCTGAATTGAGTTTAAGTCTTCAATTGAAAGAATTGGACAATAATATAGTAACATACGACGATGAATGTACAATATATGTTTTCGTCGCTGGTCAGAGTGATCAAAATAAGAATATGGCATGGTTGCTAATAAAAGATATTCCTGACTTATAAATACAGTAGATTTAGTGTGAAATAAATTTCAGATTTTTTTTTAATAATCCTGCAAACATGAAAAGGACAGGAACTCTTCTTTTTATGCTTGGCATACTTTACCACATTTATTTATTATCAACCATCAATAAAAACCTCCACTCACCAAGGGACTACAAATTTAATCACATCACCTCAGTCTCATGCAGCAAGTGAGTAATCAAGGCATCAGAAAAGTGGTTAAAAAGATAACCAAGCAAACATGCTATCCAAATAAAAGGGGAATCCATGCTTGATGTATATTGAACTGTCTAAAGAAACTAAAGGCAAGAAGGTTGCACGCATTCATAACATGTCAGCTAAACATTCTAAATTCGTCTTTTGGATTTATCTTATTAAAATGAACAAGGAGATTCATGTAAATAGAAAGTGGAGTGGAAATAAAAATACATACATTGAAAATATGGAAGATGCCATACAATGGCATTCTCATTCCACTGTCTTGGAAGAAATCGCTTAATCATGGGTAATAATGTTGCCCTAAAAAGAAAAAACATTGCCGAATAAAATAATGGTTTATGATAAAAATTAAAGTAGTAGTAATAAATTAATAATAAAGTCAAAATATCAAAATAGTCCCTCAATTAAACAAATTCAGCTCTTTTAGTCCTTCTAATATAAAGTTGGTCATTCAGTCCTCTTATTTTCACATCTTATATTCACATCTGGGAAATCTCAATCCAATCACTGATGAGCGTTACTTGTACTGTTTGGTGATTGTTTATTATTAAAAAAATTCTTTAAACAAAATGTTAAAAATAATAAAAAAATAAGTAAAAAGCCGAATACAATCCAATCCTTCTGAAATCCCAAACTGTGAGAAGGAGCTGCCCAATCGTGAAAGAACTCACGGCAACCTTCACCCTCCCGACTCCAGCGACCCTCAACCATCGTGCTCAAAAGTCCCACCTACAAAGCCAAAGCTCCTCCACCACTCTGACTTCAATATCAAACAGAAAATTTACTTAACAAACTCATGTTGTAATATAAGTTTGAATTTGTCCCTTGTTGATTTCAAAGGTTAGTTTAATCTCATAAAATGATTTCCCAACAAAGACTTTCATATGATAATAATATTCAAACATTCATCAGAAATTATAGGAAGTATTCAATCAGAAATCAAAGTCCTGCATTATTTTTATTTCTGCTAATGGTCTTATGAGCAATGTTCTTGATTAGCTCAACTAGGAAAACTAATTGGAAGAACAACTCCTAATGAAATATTAGAGATGAAGGAATTAAAACGCTTGTTAAGCTCCTCAGATTCATTAGCCTAATAAAAGATGATTTTTCATTCAAGAATGCCTTGAAGATGAGGTTATAAGCATATTCAGTTGGATGGAAGAAATCCCAAAACAAATACTCTTCAGGTTCATGCAAATTTCACAAGTACCAACTCCACAATGTCCGCATTGTGATAATCCTCTAAGAATTCCTGATCCACAGGTGGAGGAGCTCTAGCTTCGTAGGTAGGACCTTTGCGCAAGAGTAGTGAAGCATCCCGAAGTTGAAAGAATGGAGGTCATCGAGAGTTATTCAGGATCAAGCAGCTCTCTCTCACGGTTAGGGATTTCAAAGGGATGGGATCGGATTTAGAGCCCAAAGAAGGGATCCGAATCCTTTTCAGTTATTTTATTACTTTTTTTAAAAAACTAATAATAAACAAGCCATGTCAGCAAGCATCAAATGGTGAAAGTAACATCCGTCAGTGATTGGACTAAGATTTTCCAAATGTGAAAATAAGGGGACTAAAAAGACCTACTTTATATTAAAAGGATTAAAAGGGCTGAATTTGCATAATAAAGGGACCATTTTGATATTTTGACCTAATAATAATAATAATAATAATAATAATGATGATGAAGGATGAGAGAAGGGGATACGAGAAGGCAACTATCCCGAGCACAAAGAAGTAGCATGTGAGAACTGCATTGACCAAGTCTTTAGAGAAGAATTTGAAAAGGAGAAAAAGTGATAAGAGCATAGCACTCCCAACCAAAGGAAATCGCATTGCATGTTCTTTTGACATTGTTTCCTGCATGGTCATATATAGGCTTCAGTAACACAACAGGATTGTCACCATTTTATGTATGTCCAAACTAGCATGTGCAGAAAAAATAGTATTACATACCGCTGGTGGGGTTGGCTTCACAGACCGATAGCAGCCAACATAAACAACCAAAGCATGCTGTCAAAATTACATTCAAATTGGGATCTACCTTCAGGACAAGCGGTGCGAATGTTACACCTGCAAAGCAATGAACATCAGAATGCAACTACAGGAATACAAGATTTTGATATGATTTTATCAAAGAATTATACTTCATAAAGAAAAAAGTATTATTCATAAAAAGAATTCATCCCTTGTCTATAGTTCCAAATGTACACGGAAAATGAGTTCTCTGATGCATTCCATATCTAATGTAGGCTAATTCTTTGGCTAGAATGGGTAGAAATTAACATATCAAATGGACAAGCTGATAACAGCCTTGTTGGATTTATGATATTCAGTTAGGTCAGGAAAACAGGGCAAAATGGAAAGCCAAGAATGCAACGCATTCATCAATTACTCCCTACAGGTGATGGGACTGGCATTTTTCAGATTTCTGTAGATCAAACTCAAAAGTAAGAGTATAATAGATAAAAGAGTGGAAACCTCCTTTTCTTGAGTGAAAGGTGCTCTACAAGTTTGCTTTGAACATGCTCTAGCATTTGAGTAAAGGCAGAGCTTTTCTATTCCAGGACTTCAGATCAATCAGTGGTTATTGTCAATTCAATTATCATTTTAGGGTTATTGATAGACAAGGTGCACACAAGAAGATGCCAATAAAGAGCCAGCTAGTAATAAAGTTGGCATTTATTAAGTGTATACCTAAGGAGTGGTGATATGATCAAGAATGACATCAGCAACAACAAAATAAATGAAATCAAGCCCAAACAATTTGCAAAACCCTCTCTAAAACTGAAGCTACACAGCAAAATAGATAGCGAGTGTAGGACACGCTATAATCAAAAAAGCACATATGAAAATTGAGATATTGTGAAAAACACTACTCATGCTATGGTGGATCACACAAAACATTTCCCAGAAACAACCCTATGGTCATAATTGTTTATTGGTCAAACCATACATATTGATACAAACAACCTTGCAAAATAAAATAGAGCAAATTGGATTGGTAGTAGATAGAGAGAATAGAGAATACCTGCAAGCGCTAAGTTCACTGCTCGTTCATGGTTCTTCATCTTATTCAATACGACCACAAGGATCCTTAGAAAGAGAAATCAGACACAACAAAGTTGGATATCAAGCAAAAACTTAACAGCAGGACTGATTCACAAAACTTCTTTCAATATCAAAAAACTATGAACTATTGGTAAATATACCCTCTCCAACTCGGGTCCTGAAACAAGAAATTGCAAACAAAAAAATTCAAGAATGTAAGAGTGACGCCCATGCTCAAAAAAACGTCAATCATAAATTCAAGAAATACCGAATGATTCCATCATGAATTGCAAAAATCAATCACATAAAAGATGCCACTCCACTGCAGGCTCATGAAATCAAACCCCACAAATCACTCGAATTAAAATTTCTTAAAAAAAAAAAACAAAACAAAAAACCAAATTGCAAGCCAAATCGAATGGAAACCCCATTCACAAAACCGATAAACCCTAAAAATTCTACGGTCAAACCCAGTCCCCCAACAAAGATGAGATCTCCCATTAAAACAGGATGAAAAAAAAACTCAAGCGCGATCTCGATCACAAATCAAACACAAACGCTAACCATAGAACCAGATCGCAAGCGCGGGGGTCAGGAATTTGAAATGCGATGCCGATCAAGAGGAGGAAACCGAAACAAGAAGGGATTCAAGAGTACCTTCAGCGCCCGAGATCGAAAGGAAGGAGAGGGTTTGGAATCCAAGAGATCTCGATCGAAATTTCTCCGATATAGACTTGAGTGAAACCCTAGAAATCAAGACGATGAGATGCTCTTCGAGTTCGCACGTGCCAAAGGCGGTTACTTCGAACCCGCTCCTTTGTGTTCGCACGTGTGGTTTTAATGTCTGCTAACGTAACGGAAACGGCGGCCTACCGTCTCCGTAACGGCAAAGAACCGCGTTGACCCTTGCTTCTGCGGTCAACGCGGGTATAACTTGTTTGACTTATGCTTGACTTTGGTCACTGATCAAATTTACAAGTCAAACTCATTCAATTCTATATAATTTAAATTTTTTTAAATTTCTTTAATAATAAATATTGTCATTATTAAAAACATCATCAACTTGTTAAATATTTTATTTTACAATAATATACATTTTTATGTATATTTACGTATTGATTATCAAGTTTAAATTGATCCTTTGATCCAATCAATTAAATGTGTTAATTTATGTTTTAACTTGATGTTATGTTGATTGAAATTAGACTAAATAATATAATTCATAAATACTTTTTTTTTGTATTTGGATCGTGATGATATTTTTTTATCAATCAATGTATAAAAAAATGTGAAGCATGTTAGATATAAGCTTGATCTAGCTTAAAATTTTTAAGCCCGTTAAAAAAGAAGCATTAAATTAAAGTTCAAATTTATTCTTGTATAAACTTTATCTCCAATAAGAACAATGATTAAGACATGAACCGTTCTTCAAAATTCTAATAATAAATTGACCAGTAATATTTGGTCAAACAATAAATAAAAATATTAATGATTTATTAATTATATAGTAAAATTATTTAGATGTGACAAAATACAATATTAGTAGGATTGGAGACCAAAGGTAATACAATGTCCTATCAAAGATTTGGTCAACTTTTAAAACTAAATTAGAATTTCAAGGATGAAGTTGAGAGATATATTTCGTATTCATTTTGTTAATATTATTGACATTGATGTGTGAAAATTCTAAGTTGAAAATGTTTACAAGCCGTTGTTCAAAAAGCTCAAACTCACCCATGAAATTAGAAAGCTATGGATGACCTTCACGACAAGCAACAGATAAAACAATATTTAAAGGATATAGAAGTATTTAAAAATAATTAAAACATTTGTTGTAATAATATAAAAATATTATTTGAAAATGATAAATTGACTGATAATAATTAGTCAAATAATAAATAAAATACGATATGACAAAATACAATATTAGAATTGGATAATACAATGTCCCTATCAAAGATTGGGTCAACTTTTAAAACCAAATTAGAGTTTTCAAGGATTAAGTTGAGAGATGTATTTCGTATTTTTTTTGTTAATGTTATTGATATTGACGTGGCAAAATTATAAATTGAAATTGTCTATAAGCTACTTTTCAAAAAGCTTGAACTTAACTCATTTAAATTGAAAAGTTGCATTGAAAAGTTGCGGATGACCTTCACGACAGTAACAGATAAAAATAAGATTTAAAAAACACAAAAGTGTTAGATAATAATTAAAATATTTATTGTAATGATAGACATTGAGTCAAATGGTTTGGTGGGCAAGCCCCTATGAATTTGTGGGCGGAAGTTTTTGTTGAATCACCATGGCCTGAAGGATCTGTCAAGGACCTCAGGTCTCTGTTAGAAGAGTTTCCTTTCAATAGAGGGCTAGAGGGGAGTGATTACTTGCAAAAAATCATAGCGCCAGATGATGGAGCTTGTGACAAATTTGGGTGGTCCTTATCCCCAAACGGAGCCTTCTCTGTGAAGTCCTTCTACAATTTTCTAACCTGTTTGGTTCAAAGGGGGAGGGGGGAGGAGGAGGAGTGAGGGGGAGTGAAGGGGGAAGGAGTATAAAGTGTTTGAGAAAAATATTGTGTTTGGTTCATGGAGGAGTGTGGATGGGTAGTTTATTATTTTTATTTTTTTGGTTGAAAAGAGGAGTAGGGAGGAGAGAGAAAGAGTGTAATGCGTATTTGACTATTTTGCCCTTTTACAATAAAATAGGTAATAATATATATAAATATATATAATAATCAATTGTAGAATAATAATAATAACACAATATATAATATATGATAAACATTATAAAACATATATATATATATATATATAATACAATAATTAGGGAAAAATACTTATTTGAAAAAAAAATTATGAGGAGTTATAACATCTTTATTATAATTGATAAATATTGGTTAAAATGTAAACACCCAATAATCGTTCAAACATACCCTATTTTTGTCATATTTTTTCATAAACTTATCAAAAATGGTGAAAACATACTCGGAAAACATACCCCTTTTTTTCATATTTAATAAAAATGAGAAATATAGGGATTTTATAAGTAGGATATAACGTGAATTATAAGGATATTATTGGTATTTTATATTATTTAAAAAATAATAATAAATAATAATAAACACCCACTCCTCCAAAAGACAACAATTTGGGGGAGTGGGTTACGAGGGGTGAAGAGGGGTGAGGCATGAGGGGTGAGGAGGGGTGCCTCACCCCTCCTCATCTCCTCTCACCCCCCTTTACTCCCCCAACCAAATAACATCTACACCCCCAACACCCCCTTACCCCCTCCGCATTCCCCCAACCAAATAAAGCCTAAATGATAGAGGTATCTATTGCCCGATGGCAAGGTTCTTCTGTTGTAAGCCTTGCCCCAAGAAAATCAGTATGTTCAATTGGTTGGCGTGGAAGAACAAGATTTTCACATTAGAAAATTTAGCTAGAAGAAGATGCAACAAGCTCCCCACTACCACTTGTATTTTATGTTATGCAGCGTGTGAATCAGTGGATCATTTGTTTATTCAATGCTCTTTTGTGAAGCAAATTTGAAGCTATTTCCTGCAGCTTTTTCAAATGTCAGAATTATCAAATTCTCTTGATAAAATTTGGGGTGACTAGAGGTCCAAGATATCTTCCCCAAAAAGAGATATGATGGACTTAGCTAGTTACCAAGGCTGTGATATGGATTACTTGGCTTTAAAGAAATGCTTATATTTTTAATGAATGTTCTGCTTCCTCGCTTATTCTTATATTGAAAATTGACCATAGGATTTTGTCTTTGTTCTCAAAGCCTCTGACACTAAAAGAGGAAGGTTAGGCTTTTGTTCTTTCACTCCAGATGGTGAGAGTTGTCTTGCATTGTGTTATATAATTCTGTTATGTTCCATGTTTTTATTTATTTATTTATTTATTTTTTTCACAGTTAGTGAGTGTTTTGTTGCCGTTGTTTTTTCAATAAACGTGGTTTATCCACATTTTTAAATAATAATAACAATAATAATAATAATTATTATTGCTTTATGCTTAAAAAAATAATTAAAAAATTTAAAAATTAAATATACATTATTTGAAAATGATAAATTTTTATTTAATTTATTGGAATTTAAGATTGGAGGCTTTGAAAAATCCAAGGAGTGCTATATAAATATGGAAAATAAGAGGGATCTATTTGCAATTTGATGAACGGTTGAGATTTACTACAAATGGACGGCCTAAACCCGCGAGAGCCTCGAGAGAGGTCGCGGGGTTCGCCATTGATAGACCATTTGCTAAACCTTGGAGCTCAGAGTGCTCTTTTAGGGTTTCGTCCTCTTCCTCTTTCTTCTCGATTTTTCGAAGCCTCTCTAGGGTTTTGCTTTGGGTGCTGGTTCTCTTCATTGATTGCATTTCAAGGTATGTTTCTTTCTTTTTTTTTCTTGGGATTTGATTGGTTTTGGTCCTGTGAGATGCCGGCAATGTTTTGCGTGGATTTTGTTGAAATGATTTGTGAATTTTATTGAAATTTTGTGATTTTGATGTGAATTTGGTTGAGATTTAGGGAAATTGGTCTCAAGAATTAGGGTGGATTGTGTGTGTGTGTGTTTTTTTTTTTGGGGGGGGGGGCTTATGAGAAGCGTGAGAGATTCAGTTGAAGACCGTTTTATTGGTGCATTGTGGTAGAAATGACGAATTTGTGATGCAAATGTTGTAACCATTGGTGGGTTTTGGTTTGAAATGTGCGAATTAGGGTTGATTGGATTGAGAACGGTAGTGAAAATGGGAGGATGTTTGTTTTTTCAATCTTTGCTGAATGGTGAAAACAGGATAGATAAACAAATCAAGAAAAAAATCCTTTTGATACAAAAGTTCCATTTTTTTTCCCTTTTCTAAGTTTTCCTTCAGTCTAAATAAACCCATTTTGTGTAAGGTTAGGGATGAAAATGATATAGGATTTTAGGTGAGAGGAAAATGTTGGAGATGTTTTGACTGTGTAATGTAGTCTTAGAGGGGTCTGTGTGTGTGTGTGTGTGTGTGAAATAGTATGTTGTAACGGAGGAAATTTGGTAGCTGGATTTGGAATGGAGCAGTAGACCTTTGAAAAACTTTGGTGCAATATTCCAAGGGTTCTGTCCTCCTTGATGGAGTGGTGGGCTGTCCTTTCGACAGTTTACTGTACAAGTGGTTTCCTTCATTCATGTCTATGGTTGTGTTCATGCCATTCGCAGAACATCAGATGTGCCAAATTTAAATTGAACAGAAACTTTTCATGAACTCATTGTCATTTTTGCTGTTCTAGATACAAGCTACTTGTTTTACATTTTGGTGAATAAAGGAAACAAAGTTTGTGTTGCCTGCGTAAAAAGTATTTTCATATATAGAAATTTAAATCTTTATGTTATTCTGCAAAGGTGCTTGAGCTTAAGCTAAAATCTTACACTCATATTCTCCATTTCTTTCAGAAGCTGTTGTAGTTGCTTGTTGAAATGGCTTTGTTAGAGAATGAAGATGTTAGTAATGGCGTTGGGTCGGGAGAAGCAATGATGGAACAGCTTAGAAAAGCACTTGGTTTGCTTGAGTCTCATCGAGACTCTGCTTGGAACCATATCATTAAATTGGATGACCTTGAGGAATACTTCCACCAACTTAGGAGTTCATTGAAGAAGGAAATTGATGAGTTAGAAATAGCAAAGAGGAAACTTGAGGAGAAACAAGCTGAAACTGAGGCAATTATTTCTGAAAGAGAGGCAGCTGTTTCTGCTAAAGAACAAGCTTTGTTGGACCGTCTGCAGGAGCTGAAAGATAACGCTGTTTCTGCGATTGCTCAAGCACATAAAAGACATCAGGTGGCTTCTCCAAATTTGGTTGATAACAAAGGAGTAAAAGGAAGGGAAGGTAAGCATTTCTGCCAATGTTGATACAAAAACACCTGTTTCTGTTATAGAGGGGAGTCTCCCTGATAGTAAATCAGGTGAATCTGCTGAACAGATGCCTGCAAAAGGCCATCTGAATTCTATTTTGAAGCAACTTTGTGAACAGATGGACACAAAAGGCCTTGTGAAATATATTTCAGAAAATCGAAAAAACCTTGCCACCTTGTGTGAGGAACTCCCTTTTGCATTAAAATGTGCAACTGAACCAGCCCGCATGGTGCTGGATGCTTTGGAGGGTTTCTACCCTCCTGACCAATCTACCTCTCAAGGAAATGAAAATGACACGGCCCTTCAGGGTCTACGCAGAAGCTGTCTTATTTTGATGGAATCTGCTGTTCCTGTTTTAGCTACAACTGAGCCAGGTGATCATCACCCTTTGAGCTCTGAAATTAAGCAGCAGGCCAAGGCAATTGCTAATCAATGGAAGCCAAAAATGGCTGACATGAAATTGGATGCTTCCAATGGTAGTACATTGGAAGCACAAGCTTTCTTGCAGCTACTTGCAACCTTTTGCATTCCATCAGAGTTCAATGAAGACGAACTTTGCAAGATTATTCTCATTGTCTCTCGTCGTAGGCAGACGCCTGAGCTCTGCCGATCTCTTGGATTAACTCATAAAATGCCAGGTTGGTATCACATAACTAGCCATCAGCCATAGGGCTTCAAGCAATCCACACCCATTTTTTGCCATAGGGACTTGCAGGACACATCTCCTTGATTTTCTCTTCTTTTATTTGATAGATATCAAGATGCATGCTACTTTTGAGTAGATGGCTGATTACTTCCAGAGGATGGAGAAGTATCTAATTCAGAATAGTACAGTAGCTAGCACCAGTCACTTTGTTGAGTCTGCATGGTTTTGTGCAGGAATGGTTGAAACTTTGGTCAACACTGGGAGGCAAATTGATGCTATTCATTTCGCGTATGCATTTCAGCTAATGGAGAGCTTTCCTCCGGTGCCATTGTTGAAGGCTTACTTGGATGAGGTGATGAAAAATGTCCAGGAAATTTGTGGCAATGCAGAGAACCCTGGAGCACAGGTGTGTGTGTGGTTTATCATGTTTATATGTGTTAGAAACTGATAGGGATATGGTGATGAAAATATTACCATGGTAAAAGCTGCTAAGACTCTAAAAATGTGCGAATGACAAGCAACAGTTTTCATAATTGATGTTGAACAAATAAATTGTGATTCCCTCATTGGAACATTTATAACTTGTTCAGAAGGATGCAACCACTCAAGAGTTGAGTGCATTGAGGGCTGTTATCAGGTGTATTGAAGATTACAAGCTACATGAAGAATACCCAATTGATCCTCTTCAGAAGAGAGTGATTGAGCTCGAGAAAGCAAAAGCTGAGAAGAAGAGGTCCTTTGAAGTTGCCAAGTTCCAGATGAAGAAACCTCGAGGTAATACTCGGTATGCTCCTCACAAGCCTGTTGTAGCCATTGAATACAAGCAGCCACCACCACCCTCAGTCTACAATGAGAGGGGGATGCACCACGGGGTTGCAGAGAGATACATGTATGCTGCACCACCTGCATTCGAGGTTCCCAGCCGTGTGACATACAGCCAACAAGCTAATATCCACAGGCAGTATCAGTACTCTCATCCTCACGTGAGGGCTCCCTCTGCTCCTTATGCTGCTTCAGCCAGTTACAGTGATTATACTGGTCCTAGTGCACAGAATGCTCCCACTAACCAGGTGAACTACGGTCCCGGTTCACAGGCTACTTCAAGCTATTCTGGAAGCTACTTGGGTGCTGGATACCATCAGCCCAGTTTGTCAAACTATGGGAATTATTCAGGGCCTGGATATCCACCTTCTCACCAATCTTAAATGTAGTGCTTACTTTGAAGGACTTGATAGTTTCATACTGACTGCTGAAGCATGCGAGCGGAGTTTGAAAACCTTTGAATGTTTGGTATGTATCTTTTAACTGGAGTTTATATTTTGTACAAACTCCTTATACGTGGAGAATTTACTCTATGTTTCTTCAAATATCAATGGGAATATGTAAATAGTATTCTCCTCCATGCAGCAATACATGAATATTTTCTCTGTTGCTCTCCATTTTGTCTATGACTTGCCTGTGCCATGAAAGTCAGTGTAAAGATTAGCTTAGATTCATCTAAAGCTGTCTTCAAAGTCAGAGCTGGACATTATTTCAGATCTTAGAAAATTTTAACGTGCCAGAAGACTCCAAACAAATGTTTGGTAATTTTAATGAGCTTCGAGGTATTTGTCATTAGAATAAAACTGTTTAGGCTGTTCTTAATCTGAGGGACATCAATTAGCTGGGTAACAGTGAGTTTCGTCATGAATATATATATTACTTTGTTGTTTGCTTGATCATCCTATAAACTTTGTTTGATCTTCCCTTAGTTTGTATTTCTTTTTCTGAATTTTCCTCAGTCCAGACACATTCTAGGAATCCAATCTAGAACCAGATATTCTTCTTTGAATAAAGGTCACATGCAATGAAGAGTTTCTCAAGCTTTTATGCATGCATGCAACCCTCTAGAATCTCAAGCTTCTTTTCCTTTTCACTTTAACTTTGTTTCCACTATCTTCGATCTTGTGATGCAGATATGATAAAGCAACAGAGCTGCATAAGGATCATCAAGAGCGACGTAAAGAAAGAAAGTCATGCATGCATGCATGCATGTGTCTCTCAAAGGAGCAGCACAGCCATGTTGTCTTCCAACCTCAATTCCTGGTTAGTTTTTTTTTTTTTTTACCATTTCACAGCGCTTACCTTTTCGACAACTCTCTGTTTGATCACATTGCCCTAAACCTACATTAAGGCAGAATGATTCTAGGACATGGATCTTTAGCCTATTGTTGTAGGTTTTCTTTGGCCATTGATAACTGGATTGCAACAAATCAAATTGTGTAAAAATTTTTATATGTGAATTATTGTGGATTATGTGAACACAGAATGAAACCTGAGACATTGTCTTTGCACTTTGCAAGCTGTAATGATCATGAATGTAGGATGTAGGCCATACATTTTCATTGTCTTTTTGAAAGATTTTTTAGCCTAACCCAATAAAATACCTGATTGTGTCTCAACCCTAATTAAGGTTGTGGATGACATTGATTTTGACTCTTTGATAGCACCCTTTCATATTTTTGCCAATCTGTTCCCAATTTTCCATGGATTCCAGCTCTTATTCCACAATCCATGCCATGACTTATGTTCCTCTTTCTCTCTGACTTGAAAAAAAAGATGTCAATTGATTCACACTGGAAACCACATACTGAACTCTAGGGTTTTTTTTTTCTCTCACACCCTTGCAAAAATGTGTAATTGCTAATCATATTTCTTTATATACACCTTTATAAATCAATTTTCATATTTTTTAGGGCTTGTTTGGATTCATTATTTTGTTTCCTCCCATAAATGCTCAACTTAGACAAGCACAAAAACAGTTCAAAGACCAAATTACCCCTCTCACCCCTTCACATCATGGAAAGGTTTAATTGTCGTACATGTCCCTGTAATTGTGTATTTTCTGCTATTTTAGTTCTTTTAATATTTTAAGCTATAATTAAGCCCTCATATTTAGTCGAGTTGGGTTGTTTTAATCCATGGTGTAGATGGCCAAGTGTTTTGTCAAAAAAATATTGTTGCGACCCAAGGGTAGAAAGTATACAATTACATAGACTTGTACGATAATTATATCGAATGGAAATAGGGGATAATTATATAATTTTTTTAATCCAATTATTAAGTTTATTTTTAACATTGAGTATATTAGCAAATTACCTACTTTCATAAAGTATGTGGGTAAAAAATAAAAATTTTCTCTTGACTTTAAAATGATGAGTGTTATCAAGCATGGTTGTCAAATGCTGACTACTTTCTTATCATGGGTCCTATTTTTTGTGTGCATTGAGTGATTGATTTCCTTTTCTGGTTTTCATTGGATTCTCTATTTCATGAAGGTTTTTCCTCATTTTGCCCTTCCAGTTTATTAACTTTATTTGTGATTGATAAGCTTTTATTTTCATCCATTTCTTGATTAAATTAAACAATGCTTTTGATTTGACTGTTTAAAGGTTCTATTGTGACATTCCAACATGTGATTTTTATTTTATTCAATCTAAATAAGAATTAAAAAAAAAGATTTTGTTAAACATGATCTCTGTTGTGAATATTTACACATTATAATAACTATTTAAAAATTGCTAAATAATCTCTTCCAAAACTTATGTTGTAATCTGATCTTGTTGCTAAATAATACTCCATTCTTTTTTAAAAAAAAAAGAAAACAATGAATTAATTATTAATCAGAATCTTTTTTTATATATTTAAATATAAAATGTGCTTTCATAATTGTGATGAGTTTGATTAATGGAATTTTAAAATTATAAAAAACATTTCAATTATTCATATAGCTCCGGCCAACTTTATTTGTGAAGATCTTATCTAATTATGAAATTATTTCAATTATTCATATAACTTCATCAAACATTATTTAAGCTGATATTAACTAATTTACCAATGTGCATTAATAACTGATTTTTTAAAAAAATAGTTATTATTAGTAGAAATTTTACTTTTTATTTTTTTAAAATGAAACACATTTAAAATGCTGAGCTGTCCATAACCACCTAATCTCAGATATGGCCAAAAAAATACGTTTAATTTTTTATATGTGAAATTTAGCGTAATTTCCAAGTTAAACATGATAATATCCTAATTAATTAAAGCTTAATGACATCATTAACAATAACAAACCATCCACTATTGAAGCTTCTTCGCCGTTACACACTATCCCATTAACGGTGCCGTTATTCGAGATAAGCTCACCGCCTACCACCTTTTACCGCTTCTCACGAACACTAAGCGACAAAAACCATAACATAAAACGACAAGAGCATAACCTCACTAGCGGTGACCACACTCCACCATCCTCTTCGTTTGAGAGAGCCTTCTTCTTCTTCTTCTTCTACTTCTCTTGCTTTTTTTTCGCTTTTCGCTTTTGGCCCCTTACTTTTACTTTTATTTACAGATCACTCCACTTTCTTTTACATTTATCCCCCTTTTATTTCTTTATATTCTCATTCGATCCCTCACTCTCACTCACTCTCTTATCATCTACTCCTTGAAATCATAAGAACTACATTTTGGTCCCTTGTTTTCTTTAGGAAATGGAGAGAAAGCAAGGGTTTTTCTCGGGGTTGAGGGAGAAGGCGAGGTCGGAGAGCCCGGCGAGGAGCTCGTCGCCGATGGCGGGGTTGCTGATCCCGCGACGACGTCGGAGGAGGGATCGGCCGCCGGAGATGATGGAACAGAGGAATGGGTGGGTGGGACTTGCGCCGTTGATGGAGGGGCCGGATCCTGGGGCGGGAGATGGTGGTGGTGGTGGTGGTGGTGGTGGGAGGAAGGAGGGTGGGTGGGGACGATGGGTGAAGGGTCAGCTTACGCGGGTGCCGTCGGTTGGTGGTGGTGGTGGTGGTGGCTCCGGTTGCCGGCGGTCCGATCTCCGGCTTCTTCTTGGGGTCATGGGTGCTCCTTTGGCTCCCATTCAAGTTAGCTCTGCTGATCCTTTGCCGCATCTTAGCATCAAAGACACTCCCATTGTGAGATTTCTACTTGGAATTCGGTTTGGAAATTTATCTCTTTCTTTTTGGTTTTTCTTCTCGCCCTCTTGATGGTTGATGAAATGCCCTTTTTGTGATTTGTGAATTTTTGTTTTTTTCCCCTTATTTTTTCAATAATTTTTGTGGATCTTTGTTTCCATTTCTTGGTTTTTTTTTCTTGCCTTGTTGATGTTTGATGAAATGCCTTTTTTTTTTCTTGTGATTTTTGTTATTTTTTTGTGATTTTTTTTTTTCTATTTGTGAATTTTTGTGGTTCTTTGTTTACATTTTTTTGTTTTTGTTTTTTTCTTGCCTTGTTGATGTTTGATGAAATGCATGCTTTTTTTCTTATGATATTTGTGACATTTTGGTGAATTTCTTCTGATTTTTCCAATATATATATATTTACATAATTTGTGGTTTTTTAGAAGTTGTTTCTATTGATTGAAGAAATGCTTAAATTTATGTATCAAATTAGATTCATTTCTTGAATGTTTATTCATTTCACACTGAATTTCCTACATTTTTGTTTTTCATGTTTTGGTCAATCAAATTTGATTGACAAATCAAAGACCTGATAATTTTTGTTCTTATCTTTGAACTTGATTTTGAAGGAAACTTCTTCAGCTCAGTACATACTCCAGCAATACACTGCAGCATCTGGAGGTTTGAAGCTTCAAAGTTCAATTAGAAATGCATATGCAATGGGGAGAGTAAGAATGGTGGCATCTGAATTTGAGACAGCAGCAGGTGTTGTTAAAACCCGCAGCTTGTCGAGAGAGGCCGAATCCGGTAGCTTTGTTCTTTGGCAGATGGCTCCGGAAATGTGGTATGTAGAGCTTGCCGTCGGAGGTAGTAAGGTCCATGCTGGTTGCAATGGCAAGCTTGTTTGGCGGCATACACCATGGCTCGGCGCCCATGCCGCCAAGGGCCCTGCCCGTCCACTCCGTCGATCTCTCCAGGTATAAACTTTATTAAAAGAAAAAAAAATAAGTAAGATGAGGATCTCATTCACATGTTCTTATACTCTATCAAAATATCCATGTTAGATATGATTGCTGAAAAGAAATTGTTTTTCAATGTCTTAGTTTCCAGCTATGTTGTTAGTTTAGTAGTTTAATACAATTTGCTTTAGAGATTGGGTTACATTATTGAAATGCAGCCTGAGATAGTTTTCACTTTTTGTCTGTATTTCTGATTAAACAAAAAAAGGCTCTCATATACTTGAATTTTCAATTATTGGTTTGTTTATCTATGAAACATGATGAATTCAAGATGAATTTTGTGTGCAGGGACTTGATCCGTTGACGACGGCTAGCATGTTCGCCAATGCAGTATGCATCGGAGAGAAGGTTGTCAACGGAGAGGATTGTTTCATTCTCAAGCTTTGCACTGATCCGGAGACCTTAAAAGCTCGCAGCGAAGGCCTGGCCGAGATCATACGGCACGTATTGTTTGGCTACTTCAGCCAGAAAACCGGGCTTCTGATCCAAATGGAGGATTCTCACTTGACAAGGATCCAATCTAATCCCGGAGGCGAAGCTGTTTTCTGGGAGACGACGATCAGCTCCTTCATGGAAGATTATCGGCTAGTTGATGGTGTGATGATAGCACACTCCGGCCGCTCTTTCATCACTCTTTTCAGATTCGGTGAGACAGCGATGAGCCACACCAAGACTAGGATGGAAGAAGAATGGAGTATCGAGGAGGTGGCTTTCAATGTCCCTGGCCTTTCGATCGACTGCTTCATCCCTCCGGCTGATATAAAAAGTTCATCTATTAGTGAATCTTGTGAGCTTCCTCAAGGTGACCGAAGCAAGGGCACCGGTAGCACGGGGAGTCATCGGACAAAGGTTGCAGCTTTAGAGAAACCGATCAAAAGCTTTGACGACGAAGATTATGCTGATGATGATGATGAGGATGATGACTCACTGTGGAGAGTATAAGTCATATGTTTTTACAGTATAATTGGTGAATTGAATTGTTCATAGCAGTAGATAATTCCCATTGAGATCAGCTAACAAACAAGCATCCAATGTGTGTAGATAAGGAGCAGCATGACCAGCCTATGAAGAGAAAGAGTGATTCTATATTATATAATACTAATTTGTATGCCTGGTAGATTTGGTTTTCATGTGTCTTTTGTTTGTTTTTTTGAGTGGTATAAAATAATTGTCTAGATTTTAGATTGAGAAATGTTGTTTTTTTATTATTATGATTTATATATATAATGAGTTTGTTGAAGTTGTGACCCAAGAGTGAGGATGAAGGTGATGTAAAAAAGCAGGATTTCTTTAGTTTCGGTTGTTGAATGGTGATGTGTACTTTTCCCTTAAATCCTTCAAAACTGTTGAAATGGTTATATCAACCTCTTACCTAGTGTGAATGATGTCTGCTCTTATGTCATCATCTCATTCAAGTCATATTATTATTATTATTATTATTATTATTATTATTTATTATTCAATGTTACCTGGATGACTTAGTTGGGGCCCACAGGTCATCTTCAGGTAAAAGGTAAGGTAGGGAGTTGTTGGCACCAATTTAATTATCATAATTTTGTCATTATAAATGGGTTGGGATATGTCCCATAAAAACAATCATATTGATTTGTTTCTTAGCTTAGGCAAGTATAGATGATTGCTAATAAACTTCTCTTAGCTATATTTGTTTATATTCCTTTATTAATCATTTTTGTATGTTTATATACTTTTATTAAAAAAAAATTAAAAAGTTATGCCCTTTCTTTTACGGAGATAAAAGAGAATATAAAATTTAATTATAAATGTATTTTTAATAAAAAAAAAATTAAGCTGTTTTAAACATAAAATTAGATTAAAGGTATGTTAAGATTTTTTTACAAGGGTGCATTTTCATATCACCCACTTTCACAAATATTTGTTTACATTATTACATATCTTCAAAAATCAACATTCCAACTTAACATTTCCTTCTCTTTTTAATATTTTTGCCAGATCCCAGTCTCTTTCTTCCTCACTAAAAAGATACACAATTATTTGCTTTTTAAAATATAAACTTCTATATATTTGCAGATTAAAAACCATTTTTCCTGGAACTAGTTTAATTCAATTTATAATTTTTATTTAAATTCTAAATTAGATTAATCACACAACTTAGCTCATATTCTCAATCTCTAGTAAATACTACTTTGATGATCGTAATACTAACTCAATCAATCCGGATAGGAATTTTTTTAAAAAACCAAAACACACTTGAATGAATCCTTTGTGCCTGTCTCTCTACCATGTCTACTGTGCTCAACTGCGGATATTCTACGAAAGTCTATAGTTGGCATATACTATAGTTATATATATACATTGGTTTAGCTATACTTTTCCTATGTCTTAATGCGAGCCCTCATTAACTGGTATGCATTCACTATTAATTGTACAATGAGATCTCATTCATTCATTGTCTGGGTTTATAGTTGGCGATTGACATGTCTTACCAACCTTTTTGAGGGAAGAGCTCATAGAGCTTAATTTATTGAAAATAAAAAAAGAAGGTTTACAAAAACAACAGGATTACAAACAAACCTAAATAACAACAAGCATGAACTAAACTAAAGCAAAATAAAAAAAACTGTAGAAAACTAGACTAGAAAATGAAACCAAAATCAGAGAAGAGATCCATGAGCCATCTGGGCAGATCGCGACCGAGTGGAAAAAGGTCGAGAGTATGATTGTTGCGCCAATGTAGCCGGGCAGAAGCAAGGGTCATGTCCAGATGAGCGAGGAACGGCAACAAGCTTGGGATTGCCGGCAAGTTGGAGGAGAAGATTCGCGGTGGAGATGTCCCCGATCAGCGCCATAGCGACGGTGGTTATGATCACATGTCAAGGCTTGAGGTAAATCATAGTTGCAATGAAGAATACATCGAACGCCCAGTTGCCCATCCAAAGAAGATTGGATAGCAATACATATAGCTTTGAGACCAGAGCATGAAAGAATGAATCACAGAGAACGAGCGAAAGAACTCGCATAATAAACTCAGAAGAGTGAGAGGAGATAAAAGAAACCCAACTTACCAATGTTGTTGCTTTCGCCAATCCATCTGTGGGCAAAGAAAAGAAATGGGCGGATGAACTTGAAAAAAATTGTTGAGGAGTAACTTCCTTCCAACCGGAGATGCATTTTTCCCGCATAAAAATCCTTGACATGTGCAATGGCTTTAACTGAAATGTTAGTGAAATTGGGAATGGTATTGCAAAATATGGCATCACAACGAGCCTTCCACAGATACCAAATACAAGCTGCAATGACTGAAATAGTGTGAGTTGAATAATTATAATCAGTAATCCAGAAACCAGCGGAGATAAGATCAGGGAAAGAGATCATGATACCCAACCTGTGAATCAAAGAGTTCCAGACCATCTGAGCACAACGACATTCAAGAAATAAGTGCTCAGAAGATTCACAATCAATGTGGCAAAAAACACATAAAGATCTGGGGCCAATGTTGATGCTGTTGAGGTAATCAGTAGTAGAAACTCTACCATGAAGCAAGAGCCAAATAAAGTGCTTAATGCGGGGAGCAACATGGAGTTTCCAGAGCAATTTCCACCCTGGCCACTCCAATGCCAAATCATGGTTGTGATTTAAGTGATTGTAGACAGCAGAGGAAATATTTAAATTTGAAGAATGAGGCTTCCAAACCCAAAAATTAGCATTCGCATGATCAAAACTGCAGATATTTGGGATTAAAGGACCAAGGAAGTCACCAAATGTGTCATTGAGCTTATCAGCATTCCACAGACCATTCTCAAAAAAATCAAGCAAGCAACTATCACTGAGATCAGTATTGACATTGAGATAGATGGGTTTAAATGCAATAGGTATCTCAAATAACCAAGGATCAGAAAGAAAAGATGTCTGGGCAGGATTAAAGGATTTGATCCAAAGATTATGCTTTAAAAAAGAAGCTGTTCTGCAAATGCCCCGAAAGATCCAAGAGCAATTAGCGGGAATAGAACTAACCCAGAAATTTAGATGACCGTATTTATGGCGAACAATATCAACCCAAAAAATACTGTCAGAATTCAGATACTTGAAAACATTCTTAGACATAAGAGAAGACTTAGCAAAAGATAGATTCCGGTGACCCAAACCCCCCTCAGATTTACAATCAGTAATACTTCTCCAATTCACAGCATGGATGCCCTTTCCATTGCCCCCTTTGTACCAAAAGAAATCCCGAGCCATACGAGTGATTTCCTGGAGAACCGAATCAGGGACAGGGTAGGCAGAGAGGTAATAAATTGGGATTGAAAGGATAGAGGAGTTAAGGAGAATCGATTTAGCAGCGAAAGAGAGTTTACAAGTTTTCCAACGGGCACACATATTTTTAATCTTGTCAAGCATTGGTTTGAAGGAGAGAACACTGAGTTTTCTGGGAGAAACAAGGATACCTAAATAAGTCAGGGGGAAGTGAGCTAGAGAAAAACCAGAAATGGAGCAGATACTATGAGCCACTCTTTTATTGAACCAGGAAGGGAGGTAGATTTGGGTTTTGGTAAGATTAGGATATTGCCCAGTTAATCGGGAATAAAAAGCAAAGCAAGAATTAATGTTGCGAGCAGCAGATCGAGAGGCTCGGGTAATCAACATGATGTCATCCGCAAACATTAAATGATTAAAATTGAAACGCAGATTACAGTCAAAACCAGGGATCAAATTGGAAGTCATAGCATGATTTAAAATAGTAGTGAGGTTCTGTGCTACTAAGATGAATAAATAAGAAGAAAGGGGATCTCCTTGACGGATGCCTCGAGAGGAAGTAAACCAATTGGTGGGAACTCCATTAACGAGAATAGCAAAGGAGGAAGATCAAGAGTAGCATCGATCCGGAAAATCCGGATGGACGGGAATTTCATTTTGGTGAGAGTAGCAAGAATTGCACTCCATTTAATGGTATCATAAGCTTTCTCTATATCTAGTTTAATCATCATCCTAGGGGGGCAACTGCGATCAAATTCCGGAGAATGGGCCACCACCGAATAGCTATAACATTATCAAAAGCTCCTCGATCCGAAATGAATCCAAACTTTGCTCTCGACCTATCAACATAGGGAGAACAGGGCTCGATTCGATTCGCGAGAATTTTTTTGATATAAGTTTATAGCAGACATTGCATAACGAAATAGGGCGGTAGTCCGAAACCAACCGGGGATTAGCTTTTTTAGGGATAAGAGTAATATAGGTTCTACCCCAGGAATTAGGAAGATGAGAGGTTTGAAAAAAATATCTAATGGCATTAAATAAAAGATCACCAAAATACTCCCAGAAGAACCGATAAAACTCAACATTGAAACCATCAGGACCGGGAGATTTACCAGTGGGAAGATCAAGAAGAGCGAGAAAGATTTCATCCTTGGAGACTTCCCGAACAAGTAAATAACCAGTATCAGACGAGATAAAAGGAAGGTCATCAGGCAGCTCATTAATAATATCATCCAGAACAGTATGAGAATTGGAATCAGGATCAGACCAAAGATTAGAATAGTAAGCCATAAAAGCATGCTCAATGCTATTCGGATTATTAAAACAGTTACCTGAAGAATCCATGATATGAGAGATGTAATTATGATGAGCTCGGATACGGGCAGAGTTGTGGAAAAAAGAAGTATTCTTATCACCATCACAAACCCAAAGGAGACGCGCTCGCTGGGCCCATCTGATAGAATTCTGGCGTTGAAGCGCTGCAAGTCTAGCATACTGAGTAGACAGATTAGATTGAGAAAAGGTAGTATCATCCATGCTTTCAAGAAGAGAAATATCAGATTCAGTTTGAACAATGGCTTGATCTAAGGAATTAACACCAGAATGTTTCCAAGCAATAAGCTTGAATCTGATACACGAGAGTAAATGCGAAACAATATGAAGAGGGTTACCGTGAGAAGGAGACAGGAGAGCCTTCAAAACAATATCATGGCAATCAGCAAAATCCAACCAATAATTCTCGAAACGAAATAAGGAACGTTTAGCAGAATCATGAAGCGAGATCGATAAAACAAGAGGAGAGTGGTCCGAAAAACTGCGGGAAAGATGAGTAAGAGAGAAATTTTTAAAGCGAGAGCTCCAATCAATATTAACAATGCAACGATCCAATCGAGCCCAGCGACGAGCTAAACCACGTTGGTTATTGCACCAAGTGAAAGGAGAACCAGAAAAATTAAGATCAAGAAGGTTGTTAGAATCCACAAAACTCCGAAAAAAAGAGGCTTTGCGAGAATAATAGTAAAATCTGCCACCCTTGTGTTCATTCGGATACAAAATAGAATTAAAATCACCGATAATTAACCGAGGGATGTGAAAAGACGAAATTTTGGAGAGCTCATCCCAGACCATACATTGAGAAGAAAAACGAGAAGAATTATAAACAATAGAGATAATAGAAGTGGAGAAATAGTTTGAAGAAATAACCAAATGAAGAACGCGGCGAGAAAAAGCAATAGGGGTGACCATACCCAAACCCTTCTTCCAACAAACAAAGATACCACCAGAGTAGCCCTCCGCAAGGATGGAAGCCCAATCCCACGCCCGTGAGAGTTTAGAGCAAAACTTGCCAAGTCGATCAGAGTTAGCTCTGGTTTCAACGAGGCACAAAATAGCTATATCCTTCAGACGAAGAAGACGATGAATGCGTGCAAGGGTGTCCCGGGACGAGAAGCCCCTGCAATTCCAGCAATAAATTTTTTTAGTAGTCATAAAAACAGTCAAGATAGAAAAAAAGTAACTCCCAAAAGAGGAAAAATCAGTAAAGATGGAGTCAAGGATTGCTGGGTTCCCCCATCTCCAATCGTCCCTTCTTTTGGGAATCAACTTCCATGATAGCACCCTTGCGAATGAGAGCAACACGTCGGGCTTCCTCCTGATATTGGTCAAGGGTCATATGATCATCAGGTTCATCTTCTTCTTCTGACATTTGATCATCGGAACCCTCAGAATCTTCATCTTCAAAACCACTGTCATCTTCCATTGAACCATCATCCAGGGCCGCAGAGACCCGATCAACGATCATGGAGTGCTCAGGGATAGGGTTAGCGCCGTTGAGAGCAGAGTTTTCAGTAATGGAAGACAAGAGAACAGGAGGAGGAGACCTATGTCTACGATCCAACGGCTCAGATGTCTTCTCTGAAAGGGGATGGGAAATGACAGGAGGGGGAGGGGAGTCCCGATACGCATAGGGAGGGTGCGATTTAGAGTCCCCAGAAGCCTGTGGAAGAGTAACGGGTCTGGAATCAATGTCAGATCTGGCCAGGGGAACAGAAGCAACAGTGCTCGGGGAAACGTGCGAAGTGGCATTGGAATTATGACGCCGTCCACTAGCACCCCCGTGTAAACCGCCACGTAAGCAATGAACAGAAGCGCCTCGAGAAGGTTGAGTGTCCTGTCTCGTCGCGGCTGCCGAACCCACAGCCACGGCGGGGGCGCGAGCACCACCGCCGCGGGGCCGGGAAGGGCCTCGCCGGCGAGAGACAATTAACCAAGGCCCAAAGTCCGAATCGACCACAGGAGTCGAAGAAATCACCGGAGCCTCGAAACATTAGTCGGGAGAAGAGACACCAATACCACTCGCCCGGCCAAGAACCAAAGGAGAATGCTCCCTCGCCTAACCTCCATCCCTCGTTGAGAACGAGAGGGCTGCGAGGCATTAGCATTTCTGATTGCCGACGCTGCTGCAAGAGTTGGAGCCATGTCCAATCACTCCACGGTATAATAGAAGGTAGGAAGGCGCCTGATTGAACAACTATGAACACACGATGGAGATCGCCTCCAAGCCGTAAGCCCTTGCTTAGAGGTTTGGAAAGGTCCAATTCTATGCAAACTCGGCGTACTTTGGTTCTAGTTAAGGATGTGGTAAGCTCATCAACCTTCAGTAGGTTTGCCCGGATGGCCGTTGATGGTTTCAAGGGTATCACCGCCTCGAATTCGATGGGTAGATTGTGAAGTTGGATCCGGATCGCACTCGCTGTGAGTTTAGTGAAAGTGGGCTCAAAATACGACCTCCAGGGAGACAGTTGGAGAATTAATCCATTAATGGTCCAAGGACCTTCGGAGAGAAGGCGACTGTAAATACGCCTCCGATTCGGCATCCGAGAAGGATGAATCCATTGGGAAGATCAGAGATGAGGATTTCACCAATATCTTCCCATTTCTTCAGTAGAATGTTCTTGACTTGTTCAAAGGCTGGAGGCTTTCCGAAGAACTTGCCGAATAGAGAGTACTCGAAATCGAAGACGAGCTCGATCCAGGGTATCATTATCAAGCTTTACGAAATCAGAAGTATTCTCTTTGAGTTTGTTGAGGACTGTGGGATTATGAAGTGGAGAATTATCCTGAGAAGAGGAGAGTTTAGAAGCAATCTGGGCCCATGAAAGGGGGGAAGAGCGAGCAGGAGCGGACGGCGAAGAGGTTGGGGGATTAGACCCCCCGCTTGCCATAGCAAGAGGGGGAGGGAGAAGGGGACAGAGGCAGCGCAAGGAAGAAGGAATTAGAGTTACAGTTCACTCAAGTGGTCTGCTTCCTTGGGACCTTTGTTTTTGTTTTATCTTGGAATAAACCATTCACACCAACAACTACCTTTTTTAGGCATTCAATCTCTAACATATATAAACAGACTAATCCAGCACATTTTCAAATCTTTGAAATTAAATGTCAAAAAGGCCCCAGTTTTACTTACCTGTTTGTGCACAGTTGATGCTTGCTGAGCATTTGAGAAGAAATTGAAGTGTGTTTCCATGTATTCCTTGTTAAATGGATGAATTGAAAGCACAATTTCATGAAATGATCCAAAAGAAACCTGTGTATTGGCATGAATAAGAATGATCATCAGGTTTTCAGTTCAAGGAATAATAACAATTCATTGTAACAATCACTGATTGAATTTCTCACAAGATACAAATAGAACTGAATAGAATAAACACATTTAAACCTGTTATAGATTCAGATGTATGAAAAGAATAATCTAATAAGATATAGAGAATTTATGAGAATCAAAGAAGAGTTTGTGGTTCTGATCCATATAGCTATTGATAAGAGCAGTTCGACATGTATCAGTTTTCTATTAAAAAAATAATAATTACAAACTTCACCATAGTAATTTCATATTTCGACTTTTTCGTTCAAGCATGCAGATTCCGATAATTTCGGGTGTCTCTTATCAGAATATGAAAAAAATATCAGATGCATACATGCTGGAAAAATGTCAGTACTACTACCTTACCTTATTTCCATCCATAAGAAGGTTCATACCACAAGAAGAAAATGGTAAAGTGTACAAAATGATAGAAATAATAAAGAGTTTAAAGTTTTCATGATACCTTAGTCAGTTACCACCTCAACAAGGATTGTTTTACATTCACCTTCAGGTCCACATGAAATGGAAGATGGTCCCCAACTTTAACAAATAGGGACCATACCATCAACTGGCTGCAGAATTTATTTCTCAGTAGTTGCAATGGGTACATATTTTGTCATGTGCATATCCCCATAAGTCTCAAACCTGCATTGATCCAACATTGAACAAAATCAGATGCACTGGAACTGATTAATATCATGCTTTTTGGTACACTGTCAAATGAAAAATGGTCCTTCCTCACTTGTGAGAGTTGGGGACCAAGGAACTATAATCAAATGCTATGTGATATTCCTCCTGGATCTATATGCACATGTTTTGGTATCTCTTTGCTTGCAGAAATGGGCCAGACTTAAATGGAGATCCACCCAAGTCCCCAAAAAAAACCTAAGGAAGCATATGCCCTGAACTTGACTAAACTATGGTTGGCTAGGACTGGTTATGTCTAAATCCTAATATTGAGTTCCATACTAGGCTTATTTCATAGTCTGTTTTTCTCGTCAGGCCAGCCCGGCCCTGTCACAGTCTCTAACTAACTCCGAAAAGTCAAGAAGAAGAGTACTGCTTGTCGCCCTAGGATGATGACATTCAAGCAGTCCACATGCTTTGGATACAATAATCCAGAGCATGAGAATATAAGGTAGATATTGAGAGCAATATCCAGACAGCCTGTATCTAAAAAGAGAGACTCAAATTTCAGGCATGTATGATCATAATAATGGCGACACCGTTGAAGGATAATCAAGAATGAGATGAAACTATGGTGATAGATATTTGAAGTTTTAGAACATATCTCCTTCATATGTTTGATCACTTTCCAATGTAGTTAAAGCCATTGACCTATTGAACTTGGAGTCATTCTAGAAAAATATCAATGCTAACTTGATAGCTTAGCATTTCTAACTTGGAGACAAGAACAAGATATCAGACTTAATTTGTCCAAACTAATGGAAAATAGAAATGATACTAAGACATTTACATCGTAAGGAAACCAAGCAGGATATGTGAATTATATTTATCTGATTCATATAACCAGCAGTACTTCTTTATGATAGTTTATATCAGCAGAAACCCTTTGGGTTTTCACCTGTTTAACTAATCCTTTGGCCACATAAAAATCAATTATTTATTTATTTATTGGCATGCTGATCATAAGAAAAAAATATAACAAGGATATTTGTGGAAGATACATGTCTGGATTAATTCTCTAATAAATGCAAAAAAACACTATTTCTAATATTCCATGCAACTGTTTCTACGGGTTACTATCAAAAGATGCTCAATGTTCATGTCATAAATAGAAACTGCTGGTAATATGTTATCTGCGATTGCGAACAATTTTATGAACCTAACTGCATGCATATTGTGCAACTCAAATCAGTACAATCAGAAGTTTCTCAGGAGCCTCCCATTGTTCACACTTAACATCAGATGCATTTCCACTTTTTTGGCATCAAAGAACAAGTTGGTAAATTTTGTGGCATAAATTTTTTTCCCGAGTCCAAGAAGGTGGTAACTTAAAACAAGTAACTATTATCAAAATAAATCTCCACTTATGAATTAAAACTATTTCATATGAATTGTCAATGTTGAATGTGAACAATTCAATTGTAAGGGATGAGATCTCAAATCACCAATTCTTAGCAGACAAAATCCCAGACATCACAACCATAAAAACTCAAGACAGAAAACAAACCAACAAGAATTCATAAGCATAAAAAAATATCTTTAGGAGAGATATGAGAATAGTACAATACATAGAATATGCATAGATATGTGGCAAACAGACTAATTGCTTAAGAGAATATTTGTTATAGAAAAGGGGAACACCAAGATCTCAATAGAAACACAAGGCTTGACAGTCATATGATCATAACACTCTGGTCAGTATAAATCCTGCAATATTACCTAATGGTTCTGCCTGCAAATAGAAGATTAAGTTAAAAGTTGCACCCGTACAGAAAGCTGGCTTCTACAAGAGTTCTCATTTGGCAAAGTGAGGATCAAGCAATCGAGGAATCTCGAGAAATCCAACATGTTATTTCCCTCCAAATAACTTCTTCAGCTTCTCATCACGTGCTATTGTCTTTTCATTAGCAGGATCCTGAAATAGTGAAATGAACAGATTAATTTCGAACAATATTCAAATTCCGAGCTCTACAAGACTACAACTCTGCCAGGAGAAATGCATACCAATAGAGATGATGTGAGGTGAAGACTTTTTAGTGTGAATAGGGATCAGGAAAGTTTTGGAACAAGCCTCTCATTTGGTGCAGATAGAAAAAAAGAAGGCAAAAAGCTCAAGAACAAGAAGAAAATTTCTGAGAGAATATTTTAAAGTTTAAATGATAAACAACAACATTCTCCAAGTGGCAGTCGTGTGAATGAACAAAGTGCCAACAGACCCAAGTTAAGATTTCATTAGTGTAAGATATTTTTGAAAATTTTTATTAGCTAACCTTAATTCAAAATGTAGAAAAGAATAAAGCTGAGTATCCATATGAAAGTCAGGAGTAGTGCTCAGGATATAGTTCAGGATGTTGAATATCAAGATAGTGTGTACAGCAAACATTATTAATGATGGAAATCCATCTGAACATTGCTAAGCAAAACGGCTTTCTATAAGTTCTCTGTTCGAAGGTTCAAGGATCCAACACTTCAACTAAAAGTGATTAATGATCTCACATAATCATTTCCTCTCACAAAGAACCAACTTCCTTACAAACTAACTTGCTTGTTTATTGGGAAAAGCACATCCATCATTCCCTTTATCAAAAGAAGCACACCTATTTTTTCCTTTTTATTCATGATTCATCTCTTCTGACACTTTCCAAGTAAAGAATCAGTTACCTCTGTGTGTGTGTCTGTTAAGGAAACTGCTGATTAATCCTATCAAACACACACACACACAAAAAAGGCTCCCTATTTAACATTTTCTCTGCTGAGAAAGTATTGTAACTACAGGATTCCATAAAGGTTTCCTACTACATCTGCCAGACTAACTAATACCTTTCTCAAAAACTAGCAACCATTAGAAGAACCAAGCCAAAGAAAACCCAACAATTTATATAAAAAAACACAAATCAATCCATCAAGAAATCAATCAATGAGTTGGATGAGCACTTGTATCTGATAATCAGATGAAAGTAGATGATCAAACAAAGAACTATAATGCGAATTTGTACAACATTTGAACAATTAAAGCAGATAATCAGTAAATTGTCTATAAATCAATGCATCTCTTCAGGCAATTCACAAATGAATATGAGAAACAAACAGCAATACCCCAAACCACAAGATCTAACCAAAATTACTGAGAACCCTAATACATCAAGCTGTGAGCTAAAGAGAAAGGGATCGAGATACCTTGAGGTTGTGCTGCTTGATGTAATCCCAGATGATCTTGAGAGCCTTTGCTACCTCTTCTCCCCCGCCGACGCCGCAGCGGGCCTGGAAACCATCACAGCGTGCAGCGCCACGGGTCTTCACGGCTCAGGCGCGATGAAGGGAGAGGAGAATGGGTTGCGGGAGGGGAAGAGCACCTGGAGACTACGATGAGGAGCTTCGTCGCCATTGGAGATGGAGATCGAGCATCTAGGGTTTTGGTCCTTTTGGTTTTGGGATGAGAGCGCGCCTTGGAATGCTTTGTTTCTCATCGCGGGAATGATGCCATTTTTTTTTAAAATAATAATCTAATAATAATTTTTCAAATAAAATTCAACAATATAAGTAATAATTTTTTTTAATGAATATTTTTAAAAATTACTTTCTCCGGTCCTATTTACATGTCCATTTTAATGAATTTCATTTAATTTTAAAATATCAATTAAAATTAGTAGAAAATCTTAATTTTATATAAAAAGTATCAATATTTTAAAATTATTCTTATTAAAAATCCATTAGTATTCTATTAGTTTTTTTCTCTACTTTTGATTATTATCACTCCGGTCTTATTTATATGTACATTTTAATAAATTCATTTCGATTTTAAAATATCAATTAATATTAGTTGAAAATATCAATTTTATAAAAAATTATCAATATTTTAAAATTATACTTATAAAAATCCATTAGTATTCTATTAGTTTTTCTCTCTACTTTGATTATTGTATTCTTGAAAATTATTCACTCCGGTCTTATTTACATTTCTATTTTAGTGAATTCATTCAATTTTAAAATATCAATTATAATTAGTTGAAAATCTCAATTTTATAAAAAAAGTTATCAATATTTTAAAATTATTTTTATTAAAAATTCATTAGTATTGTATTAGATTTTTCTCTCTGCTTTGATTATTATTCCGAATTTCTCTCCCAAAATGGTGTTTTATTTTTTTTAAAAAAAATATTGATATTTAATGTTTCATAGATTTTTTTGAATGAATACGTAAAAATGGAAAAAAAAACTACTACAAAAGGACATGTAAATAAAACAGCGGAAAGTAATAAATTAATGAACATAAGTATTACATACAAATATATATATATATAATTTTCAACTGAGTGCATTTAATTATTTTTAACTTGGTTTAGATATAACTTTTTCACAATATTTTTTTTAAAAAAAATGGATTAACCACCCAAAATAGGTGGTGTTTAGTTAAATGTAATTCACAATGAGTGGATTTTTAATAACAATATATCGTAAATTCTATATTTTAAAAAAATATAGGATAATTTAATATAGAGTTTAGTTGGATGTAAATGAAATATAATTTTGTGTTTGGTTGAATAGATTTGTAAATTGATTTTAAAAAAAAGCATGTTTTTAGTTTGATGTATTTAAAATATATGAACAATTAAAGTGAGATTACCCCATATTAGGTAACTATTAGGTTTATTAATTAGGAAAAATTATTGTTTGCCTCTCATGATATTCAAAAATTCCTAAAAACCCTAGCCGATGAATCTCCATATAGACTTCAATATCATCCAATAAAAATAGAACCACAAAACAACACCGAAAAATATCTTGTTCTACTAGAATTGTTTAAAAAAAATCATAAACACAACTTCTTCAACGGCGTCCACCTTGGCTCAATACCTTAGACTGCGAGCTGATGAAATGCCGAATACTTGAGCTAGAATTCTTCTCCAAACAATGGCGGAAACGCAAAGTTCTTCTTCGAGACAAGGATGCCCAGGCAAAGACAATTTTGGAAATGGAAAAGCTGAAGAGGCGAAGAGAGAAAAAAAAGTATATCCGGCGCCAGTAATGGTTGTCTCTAGAGATTACCCAAAACAATAACCTCCCACTCCCTCTCAAACCAAACACATGATTGCACAACCACAACTTCCTATGTGAGGGCAATTTCGTCCATAAAATTTAAAAGTAGCTCTGTTATAGCCGGTTACAACTTTTTGGGGGTTTGAAAATCATTGACCTTAAAAAGAGGGTGTTTTTGGCAATATTGTAATGTTAGGGGGTTTTTTTTTGGCAATTTGCACTATTAATTATTGTTAGTTATGTTATAGATTGTGGATTATTAATTTTTCGATTACCAAGCAATAAGCACACATATCTATAAAGAACGAAAGAAGAGGACATAAAATTTAGTAATGCAATTGGCACAATGTGCCTACGTTTATAAGGTCAAGCTTAAAAATTGAAATCCACCAAAAAAAACAAAAAAAGAAAATAATAGTTACACAAACTCTCCCAAGAGTATACTTGTGATCAAAGATCTTATTTTTAAAGAATCACCTTAACTAATGTTCCATTGTCTCGACCTCTCGTTGATTCGACGATTCTTCACCAGAATCCTTCCATGATCACCATCACTAATAGGCTTTCTCTCACAAGATTGACCCAGGCCTGTTTCCTTAGGCCTCTCTCTTGCATCCTAAATCCTTGAGATAAGACTTATATAAGACTCCCACTTGAACCACGCCATAAAACATTTCTATACAACATCCAAATCTAGCGTTGCAACTCTAATAGTAAACCATGTTACAACTTAGCCCACCACACTTGTTGAACAAGTTGAGTTACAACTCTAAATTACAACATAATCTCAAGACAATCCTCTAGGTTAAGTCCAAACCAAACAAGTCCCAAAATTTTCTATAGATGTATGTTGATAGGGGTTAATGTCACCTATGAAATGCAAGTACACATGCCAAATAAGTAATATAGTGTATGTAAAACAGGGTATCGATCCATGAGGAACAAGGGATTACCAGTATTAATTCAGTACTTGTTAATTAGTCTAAACTAAGATCGAAGATGTCAGGTCATTAGTGAAAACAAGCTACAAAATAAACCAATGACCCACCAAGCATGGAAGAGAGGTGTTCAGCATAGGTTCCCCTACGGTATGATTGAGCTTGAGACAAGGTTGCACCAAATTTTGCAATACGATTTAACCAAGAGAATTCCTAAATCATATTGCCCCTTTCTCATGGTGAATAAAAAGTAGTTCTATATGGCTCTAATGCAAATTACCCTATGACTGCATTATATATACTCAATTAACTCTACTAGAGAAGACATAGATGCAGTGAGTAGCCAATCCCCCTTTCTAGGACATTGACTCTAATCCCATACAAAGCAAGATTAAGATCTCTTTCCGGTGCTCACTTTCTACAATATCATTACGATTGGAATCCTAATGTTAACTCACTCCAGAGAACCACAAAGAAAGAGGTTTGAAAACCAAAGTGCCCCATTTCTAGGCAGATTTGTGATTCCCTTCAATTGTGGTATACCTATACAAGGTGGATCTTTCGATATGTCACTAATGTACATCAATCATAAAACTCTAGGCTTTTTCTACAACAGAGTTCAAGACAAAAAAAAAAACCGCAAAATTGAATTCAAAAGCAAAGCATTGCAATAGGTCAAGCGTTACAAGATTTAAAGTCTACAACTATTGTCATCCAAAAGGTAAACCCTAGGTTTTATCTATGCCACAAACATCATGAAGTTTAGTTCACCATTAGTGGAGGGAAATCATACAATCTAATCAAAACGAACAAAGTAAATGAAAACATTAAAATTCCCTCCAAACTTTGTCGTCTTAGATTACCAAGTGAATATCTTTTTGCTTGGTTGTCAAAAAACTCATTCAAGACTCTCAATAAAATCTTTTATACATTACTTTTTAGTGTCACTTACGGGCGTAAGAATGAGGCCGTAAGAAGCTGAAGATGGAGGGTCATGTGCCTTACGGGTATCTTATTGTCATAAGCTCCACCTGTAAGGTCTTCTGTCTTGGAGTTACGGTCAAGCTTACGATTGCGAGCTTCTTTGGATGGTGCAAAATTCTCTATCTAAGGCTTACAACAGTAAGATAGTATGTTTGACATGTTCTCCTGTTCTTGTTGTGGAAGGAGCTCTTTGTTCCTTATCTTGCTTCAAGATTGCTTTTTTAAGCTCCTTTTTGCTCATTATGCTTTGCCCATGGCCATGAATCAATTTTGCTCCATGTTAAGTATTATCTCTCAAATAAATGTCATAACATATGTCAGTTAAGTGTAGAAAATTATATGAAAATATGTTCAATTATGCACTTATCATTTGTACACATACACATTTATTTATTCATCATACTTTCACTTTTTCAAGAAGATTATATATAAAAGCGTAATTTCAAGAGTTATTGAACAAAAGGAATTCTGAATTTATGAAAAATTACACAATCCTAGGTAATATATTTATGTGTAACCCCCATCTATACCTTAAGTGATGCTTCCTTTAGAGTTTGGAATATTGACTTGAAACTACACCCAATTTGGCGTAATTCCAAATCCACAAAAACGACAAACCATTTTATCCTAAAATACTTTGACTTTTTTTTTTCTAATGTAGCTCAACAAATAAAATACTTTGAAGGATTTTGTAATTTCAAATAAATGGGCTTCCAAATCAGGCCAGACAAACATCACGTTAGACAAATGAAGTAAATATATAACGACATTGATGACCGTAACGACAAAATTGGAATACATCAGTAAGACAAGAAGTGATTAAATGCCCATACATAAGAAAGAGAGGGGTATGGAGGGCAAAAAGAGGGTGTCAGTCGAAAGAAAAGTACAAGAAATGATTTTCATATACGGTTATTCATGGTGCCCCTCTATTGGACCATATCTCAGGGGTTATCAACTGAATCCCTAATTAAAGAAGGCATGTTGGTTCACAGGATATCGAGATTTTGTTTGATAGTTGTTTCCCTGCCTTACATCACTATTGTTTGGTTTGTTGTAATAATAATTATTATTATTATTTTTATGTAAGGTTTGTTGATGTAAGATTAAAGGTATAGTCACTATGTGATTGAGATGGTGAGATTACCTCATTATCTATTATTATTACTAATTATTTAATACTCCTCATATAAATTATTTATTAAATTTAAAAATATTTAATATTTCTTTATTTACTTTATTAAATGTTTTATAATTAAATATGAGATAAACATGGTCATGATTGGATGCCTCTTACTATACTACATTTCAATTTACATCAAATTTTACTGTAAGTTAAAATAGTGTAATAGTGGATGAGATATAAGTCCACTTACATTAAGTCAAGATTTTACATCAAACCAAACCGTCGCTTACATTATAGCTACTTACAAGTAATCAAATAGGGCTACAGTGTATTTGTAAAACATGTATATGAAAATACAGGAGAATCCAATCTTGTGTTTAGTTTGATGTATGTGAAGTATGATTTTATCTTTGGTTGAAAAGATTTGTAAATTTGGATTTGAAAAACATGTGTCTGGTTAGATTTATTTAAAATATATAAACAATCAAGGTGAGGTTACCCTATTTTGGGTAACTATTAGATTTATTTATTATTGTTAGATCCATTATAGATTATGGATTTTTAATATTTTATTACCAAGCAACAAGCACACATATCCATGAAAATTGAAAGAAGAAGATACAAAGTTTAGTAACGCAATTGGGCATAATGTGCCTACGTCTATAAGGTCAAGCTCAGAGAATTAAATCCACTAGAAAAGCAAAATAAAACAATGATGGTTACACAAAGTCTCCAGGGATTATACTTGTGATCAAAGATTTTATCTCTAAAGGATTACCTTAACGAACCTCTAATTTGTCTCAACATTTCATTGACCTAACACTTTTTTACCAGAATCCTCCATGATCACCATCACCAATGAGCTTTCTCTCACAATATTGACCCATGCCTACTTACTTAAGCCTCTCTCTTACATTCTAAATTCTTGAGATAAGACTTGTATAAGACTCCCACTTGAACCGCCTCACTAAACCTTTATCTTCGTGATTCTATGTATCTTCCAAATCTAGCGTTGCAACTACCATTGCAATTCATGTTACAACTTTGCCCACCACACTTATTGAACATACCGAGTTACAACTCTAGATTGCAACATAACTCGAGTTACACCATCCACCATTCCGATAAAGTCCAACTTAAACATTGCTGAAAACTTTTTTTATAGATATATGTATGCATACACATTTATTCATACAAAATAATTTTGCTTTTTCAAGAAGAGTATGTATAAAAACGTAATTTCAAGAGTTATTGAACAAAAGGAATTTTGAATCTATGGACAATTACACAATGGTTGGTAATATGTGTGTGTGTGTGTGAAAATAGGGATCATGTAACCCCGTCTAATCCTCAAGTGATGCTTCCTCTAGAGCTTGGAATATTGGACCTGAAACTACACTCAATTAAGGTGGTGTTTGGTTCAATATAACGAAAAATACATGGGTTTTAAAATTCAATTCAGTTAAATCCTATATTTGGTTAGATGTAGCTGAAGATCTTGTATTATAAGATTTCATATTTAGTCAGAGAAATTTATGGATTTGGAATTAAAAACCTTTTACATACCAAATATTTTAATATCATTTTAATAATTTTGAGTACAATATTAATTAGTTTAACTATTAATTTTATTATTAAATTAGTTATTAAATTTATTAGTATATTTATTAATTTTTTATAGTATTTTGTAATTTTTTAATTTAATTATTAACCCAATAAAAATTTATGAACTTTTCATACATTTCTACCATGTTATGCAATGATTTTAATTATCATATTGATCATTTAACTATTAATTTTATTATTAAATTAGTTATTAAGATAATTATTACAATTATTATTAGATTTTATAATTTTTCTACTCAACAAAGGTATTTATAAATGTTTGACAATACTTGCTTTCCTTAATTAGTTACATAAAGGTTATAAGTTATATATGTGAAGAAGTCTAAAAATAAATGATTTGGGTTTAAGGCCAATTTGATTGTAAAACCAAATCTCTCATTGTATGTAATGTGAGTAATATTGGCTTTTAGAATCCTGTGAATCAAGTATTGGATTTCTATAGACCTAGTAACTCAAGTTATATGTAACTCAGAACCCCTCCAAACAAACACTACCTTCGAGTAATTCCAAATCTACCAAAACAACAAACCATTTTCTTCTAAAATACTTTGACTTTCTTCAAATGTCGTTAAGCCATTTTATTCTAAAATACTTTGACTTTCTTCATATATCATTAAGCAAATAAAACACTTTGAAGGATTTTGCAATTTCAAATAAATGGACTGCCAAATCTGGCTAAACAAATATCACGTGAAACAAGTCGAGTAAAGATATAACGATAATGATGACTGTAACGACAAAATTGGACTGCACCACTGCTGCAAGAAATGATTAAACGTCCATACAGGAGCATGGAGGGCAAAAAGAGAGTGTGAGTTGAAAGAAAAGTCCAAGAAATTACTGTCATATAGGGTCATTTGTCGGTCTCCTTTTGTTGGACCAGATCTCAGGGGTTATCACCTGAATCCCTAATTAAAGGAGGGCATGATATAGGGTCATTTGTCGGTTTTCTTCTATTGGACCAGATCTCAGGGGTTATCACCTGAATCCCTAATTAAAGGAGGGCATGATATAGGGTCATTTGTCGGTTTCCTTCAGTTGGACCAGATCTTAGGGGTTATAACCTGAATCCCTAATTAAAAGAGGGCATGATATAGGGTCATTTGTTCGTTTTCTTCTGTTGGACCAGATCTTAGGGGTTATCACCTGAATCCCTAATTAAAGGAGGGCATGTTGGTTTACAGGATGTCAGAATTTTGTCAGATAGTTATCCCTCAATTTTCAACCTAGAACTTTTTTCAAAATTTGCTGTCAAAGAACAAAATTATTATAATAAAAATCTTGACGATGAATTAGATGTTTTTTTACACAATTGAATATATATATATATTTATTATTTATTATTAATAAAAGAATAAAATTATAGATGTAAGCAAAACACATGAAAGGTGATGAAAATATTAACCCTTTTTTCACAAAAATATCTACTAAACTAGTAAATGTTTAACCTCCATGCTTGACTTTAATTTTTGGAAACTATTTTTTGAGAAATGTTATAGGTAAAATAAATGTTCAATTGTTGTGCAGGTCCTTGTAATTATGTACTTTTTACTCTTTTAGTCCTTATAATATTTTTAGGTACAATTAAGTCCTCATATTTAGTCGAATTGGGTCATTCTAGTCCGCGGTGTAGATGGGCAAGTGTAAATTGCAAGGACTTAATCGTAATTAAAAATATTGTTGTGGATTAGAACGACCCAACTTGACCAAATATGAGGACCTAATTGTATCTAAAAATATTAGAAGAACTAAAAAGACAAAAAATACATAATTATAGTGACATGTACGGCAATTAAACCTAAAATAAAATAAATGAGTAAATCTCTTCGATCGAAACCAACAATGCATGTTTAAATAAACTAAAACTCTTCAATAATTATCAAACCCTATGCTTATTGTTAGAAATAATGAACAATAAAAGGAAAAACAATCAAACATTAACACAATGAGTTACATACAAAATTCAAAATTTAAAAAAAAAAAACAATAACATAGGACAAAAAATTTATACGGAAAATTAAAAATCATTGAAAAAATACTATTATAGAAAAACATTATACTATATAGTAAAACATAATATAACAGAGACGATACATAATATTTTAAAATTATTTTCTTATATAATAAAATTTTATAAATATATTTAAATATAAATTAATGATTTATTCAATTTTTTTAAACATATCTATATATTCTATACTTTTAACTATAATATAATAACTTAATTTCTATGTAAAAAAGATCAAGGGTTAGAAATTTTGAGAAATATACACGAGCAAAATGGTTTGTCCGTATTATAATAAAAATAATTAAATAAATAAATAAATAAATAAATAAACAAATTATGATGCACAAAAAATGCCAAAATATTCAAACATTTGCTTCCTCAAAAAGTGTCTTTCCTCTCATCTTTAGACCTCTCTTACTCTCAGCATGCAAGCCAAGCCGGAGCCATCTGGCTACCACTCCACCATCGCGCCACGTAACCCCCCTATCCCGACTCACATAAGCGCTGTCACCGACTCATTTTTCTTTCCATTTCTACCCCTCCTCCTCCCCTATATATACACCATACCCCACTCTCCATCTCTTCACTCTCTCTCTCTCTCTCTCTCTCAGCGCAAGCTCCATTTCTCATCTCGCCATGGATCTCCTTCTTCTCTTCTTGATGACCTTGGCCCTTCGCCCCCGCCCTCTCTCCCACCGCCTCTCCTGCTCCGATCGCTCTCCCGCCGTTCACCGCCGATCCCATCTCTCTCCCACCCTCCGCCACTGTCACCAGCTCGCATGCCCCCGCTCCTTCTCTCCACCTCAAGGTAACCTCATCCCCACCGGTCTCCCCTCCGATCGCTGATACCAATCCTGCTCCCATGGCCGCCCCGATCCTCGCTCCTACGATTTCCACATCATCACCGATGTTTCCACCCTTCACCGCCACCGATCCGCCCACCGCTGCCGCTCCGATGCTTGAAACTCCATCACCGACATCGCCTCCCTTAGTTACCGCAACTCCACCCGCTGCCGCTCCTACACTCCCAACACCGACACCGACATTGCCTCCCTTCATCCCCACCGATCAACCCTCTCCTGCTCCGACGTTCACAAAGTCATCACCGACATCACCTCCCTTGGCTGCTGCTACCCATGAACCCGCCGCTGCTCCTACACTCTCAACGCCGACACCGGCATTGTCTCCGCTTGTAGTCACCCCGATCCATCCCCCGATCGCGGCTTCTGAACCACCAGTCTCCGCCGCTCCTGCACCTACACTCTCAACGCCAACACCGGCATTGTCTCCGCTTGTAGTCACCCCGATCCATCCCCCGATCGCGGCTTCTGAGCCACCAGTCTCCACCGCTCCTGCTCCGACTCTTCAAGCCGAGGTCCCCGCTCAGGCACCGTCACCGAGTAAGAAGCCGAGTCCGGCTCCGGCGATTTTCCCCACTCCTCCGACCACTGCCTCGCCGCCGGACGCCGAGGAAACCATCTCTCCCGCTCCCAACCCGGCCACCATCTCCGACGACAAGGTACACGTTCTCTCTTTCTTTCTTTTTTTTCTAGATTTGTTCTATCGTGCGTCAAGGACCGTCCGATCCGATCGTCGGCGCGAACACTAGCCGTCGATCGGATCATACGTACAAGATACCAAGCATTAATGTACACGCGTCGCTCTCTCAATGAGCTTTCGGGTGAACACGAATTTCGATGACGGAATTCAGAGCCAAACTTAAATTTGGCGAATTATGAAACCTGAATTCCGGTCCGCAAGCGCATTTATTTCTTGTCAATGGTGCGCGACCTCGAGTCACACGAAAGGATTCCCTGACCGTTGGATTCATCATTCATCGTACGTCGGTCACTGTGTGTCTTGTCTCGTGACGTGTCTAAATCCTAGCCCTCCGATAGGTTGTACCGCGAGACACCATAAAAGGCGTTCACAGCTGTTAAAAAATAACAATTAATTAATTAATTAATTAATTAATTAATTTTTTTTGGAAATCAGGGATGTGCGGGGGAGATGAAGGTAGTGCTGATCTCGGTGTGGGGAGCTGTAATCGTGGCCGTTGGATTACTCATGTAGATGAGTTTGCGGTCATTTATGTTAGTGTGTTGTGTAGCCTTGTGTTTTAGTGGTGTACTTACCGGGGTGTAAGAATAAGGTGCGCTTTTGTTGTTTAGATTGGGACGGAATAGATAGTGGGAGGCGCATTTTCGTATAATTTTCAATTTGATTTTCATTTATATAATATATATATTGTGTTGTTTTTTATTGGGTGATGTTTTAAATTAACATAATTTTTGGTTTTTGAATAATTACTTACAAATAGATATATATATATATCTATAAATATATCAAGTGATTTTGTGTTTTTAGCACTACACTAAAAAATATTTCTACTATTTTAAAATTAATAAATAATTTGAACAATATTAATATTGATAATATTTATTATTAATATAAAAAACAGCTTTGAAATATGGAAATATTTAATTTTGACTAGTTTCAAATGTGTTGAGTGTAATAAAAATTTATCTAAATTCACATCTTTGCTTAGTAACCAACACAATGTTTGGAAGTTAACAGCGAATCTCAGGTTGAAAAAAACTATAATTTTTGTTTTAAAAATTATTATTGTTTGCCATTTTTATTTAAATATTTAGAACTCTTTAAATCGAAAAATCTAAGAAAATTATTTTTAATCTCAAAAAATATTACATATATATATGGAGTAAAAAAACATACCCAACTGTAATGACTATTATTTTGTGGGCATATTGTTGATAAATAACAAGTGGAGCAAATTGAGTACGTTTAACTCCATTTCAATTTTAATAATTATAATAATTATTATATATATTAAGTTATTAACTAGTGTAAGTTTGACCCAAAACTCATATTTGAAAGTTAGACTAAAAAGTCAACAACTGATTTATACGGAACAGGACAAATCATGACTGTGATAGAGATTTACTAATGTTGTCACTTCATTTTTAAGTTTTGATTCCATTTGAATGTCGGTTATAAACCTGCAAGGCTGCAAATCTCAGTGATGGTATGTTTTTGGTTTTCAAGATTTTGCATATATGGTTGTGCTTAGACAGCGAAGTTCTACCAATAAACAACATGTATGTCTAGTTTTACTTGCCAATTATTTGATATTATATTACATAAATATATTAATTAACACATGATGTCTACATGCCTGGGAATTGGTATTCCAGTTCAATTGGGTTGTAAACATTTTTCAATATATATATAATTTAGAATAATTATAACTATAACTATTTTAGATAGTTTTATATATATCTAATATCTTGTTTTTATATTTACATAAATATTTCTTAAAATTATATATTTATACACACATCCTTATAATTTATAAATTAAAATTAGAAATTACCTCATTTTCTTTTCTCTAATATCTCTTGTTCTATCACTTGGAAAGAGATCATTAGAGATACTAGTCAAATATGTTGGACCTGAAAATAGAGGTTACTGTTATTAATAAACCCAATCAACTCAAGATCTAAAGTAGGAAAATCTCTATTCAAGAACATTCAAAGCAAATCAGTGAGCAATTTTAGCTCTCCATCATTCATCACCGTATAAAAATTCATCTTTGATCAGAGATTAACAAGTAATTCTCAAAAAGCATAATCAGACTGTAAATCCATCTCCAATAATTAGAAAACAATAAAATTATAAGTGAACTCACTGTCCCAGATCCAGGTCCAATTCTTCAATGTTCTCTCTCTCTCTCTCTCTCCAAACATGTCATTTTTTTTTTGTCAAAATATCAAAATGGTCCCTCTATTATGTGTTTTTCTGCCCTTTTAGTTTCTCTAATATAAAATCCGTCTTTTTGGTCATCGTATTTTTACATTTTTGTTTTTTTCTCTCTAATCGACGGATCCGCTCATTTTGGCTCTTCCAGATTGATGAATTAGAGGGACCAAAAAGAATGAAAAATGCTAGAAATACGACTGCAAAAGAAGCAGATTTTTACAATTAAAAAGCACGTAAAAAACGTCGAAATATAAAAGATCAAAAGGACGAAATTTTATATTAGTAGGGAACTAAAAAGCGATGAAAAACAAAAAAATAAAAAAACTATTTATATATATATATATATATATATATATCTATAGCTCCCAACATATCCCAATGATATATAGCTATATAGAGGGATAAAAATAACCAGTGATTATTCACCCGGCAATTGATTTTTAACGTATCTACAAATTTTTAAAATAAATTTTCATTATTAAAATGTTAAATAATTTTCTTAACAGAAAATATGTTAGATATGTGTGGCCAAATGTTACAGCACTGAATCATTTACTTGTTAAATAATTTTCTTATATTTAACTTTTGTACTAAGAGTCAATGAGAAACCATAACCAATGTTCTCTATTCTCTCTCAAACTTCCAACTTCTTACTAAAACTGTTTACAAACATCATCATACAAAACACTTGAAAAAGATAGAAGAGATACCCCATGAACAAGATTCATTATGTACACCATATCACCACACCTCCATCTTTTTGTTAGACAATGAGTTAAAAGCTCAATCATACAAAATAACAATCAATTTGATTTCTCTTTTGTCTTCCTCTTAATCTATAAATCATCATATGCAGTAAAATCTATCAACAAAAGCAGGAGTCAGTGAATAATACTCTTCATTGAACTACCTCCATTGCGGTTTCGAATCAGATACTGGGCCAGAGAGGTTGCTCGGTCCGGTCGGAATTATGAGTGAAAATATCAATCGGCGCATTGGTGTAATCAATGGCATCACGTTTTAGTTTCGTGCTCAATCCTTGGCGGTGATGATCAAGGTAGATAACAATGACAGTGATATCATCGTGGAAATGCCGCCGTATTCCCTTTTCAATCCTTTTTAAATCATTGTACCTCATTTCTCTCTTCTTCGCAGCTTCATCCAATGCGGCGCGTACCAATCTCTTTGCAATTCCCTACAAAATATTTTCATTCAGTGATGTTTGATTGATTTTAGACCGATAAAAAGATTAAAGAGGATGTTAGGGAACTAACTGCTCTTGGATTTTTAAAGACTATATCAACAACAGCTTCGTCGCTTAGTTGTTCCCACAGTCCATCAGATGCAAAAATGAGAAACAAGTCTTGTGGTCTGAGGTTGCGAACCCGGATCGATGGCTCGGACGTCATGACGGGCCTTTTTAGTGGAACCGGAGAGACGAATTGTTGGAATAATGGATCCCTACTCAATTCCGGCTTCTTCAAGTAGATATCTCCAATAGATCTTGATACCTGACCATGTTAACCAAACTTAGATGTTGATAACAAACATCGTCAAATCACACTTAACCAAGTTCAATTATTAACAATGACCTAATTGGTTTTGAAACTCTTTTCTTAATTTGTTAGTTTTGAAAGCCGATAAATCGAGATGCTTTGTGGCTTTCACTAAGAATATTATCAGCAAAGTACTAAAGCATAAAGGAATCATGTCAAAAGGAAATGTTCCCGCTTGCATGAGAAAAGACATTAGAGAAAGAAGGACATAAGCAAAGCTTTTAATAAAGTGATCAAAATATAAAACAAGAAGCAATTAGTGGTATCACTCATGGCAGAGATGTTGCCGGAAAAAGGTTTAATCATACTTAAATCAGCATAATAGAAGAATTGATACGTATTGCTTTTCTATAGGCTCACCACAAACAAGATGAGATTGGGATTGCCACTAACAACAGGATGCCAATAAGGCACAAGATATTATCCATAACCTACGGCTCAAAATAAAAGAACACCGATGAACGATATGGATACAAAATGAAGGCACTGAAGAAGGACCATAATGTTTCAATCATCAAATCGATGTCTCACTATCTATAACTGGTCCAACCCTCAACAACTTTGTTTCAACACGTATCTACAATTTCTGTCGGTTCCCATGACAAAAATAGCCAAACAAGAACGAAGAAACTTTTCATAAAAAAAGAAAAAGAAAAAAAAAACAATAGCTGTTTCTCTTTTCCAATTTGCTTGGTTCTTAAGATACACAGCACAAGTACTCTACCATCACAAACAGTTCGTGAATGAGTGCAAGATAAAACAATCATACAAACATACTACATGAATGTAAACCAGCACAGTGAAGCCTTTCTTAATAATTTTACCGCCTATTATTCACATGCATACATAGCACTGTCCACTTTCATAGCTATCCTACCCGTCATTTCAAGGAATTAAGGTCAGAAATGTTTGGATAGAGACCATTACCGAAAAAAGTTAAGTTTATGTGTTTACAATTCTAAAATCAGTAGCACCCAAATTTTAGGTGTGTAGTCATAGTCGATAGGTGGGAAGATTAGGTAGGATATCATAGACTTTCAATGCACTTTCTCTTGGATTTTACTTAACCAAAGGGTTCACAGTGCCAAACCCCTGTACCTACTCGATGAAGTCAGACTCGTAAAGAAAAAATATTCTATTATAGTTCAATAACATAAGCCAGAGGAATAAATCAAAGCATGAGAATAATATAATCAGAATCAGATAATGAACAAATGAAGAATAGGTAATCCATCAAACATCAAACAATCGGAATTCTAATAAACTGTTTATAAAATAACTGATAAGACACATTATCCCCAACACATCGCATATCGTCTTTGACAATATTACGTCTAATCATAATTCAGTTCATGCATACCATAATGCAAGAAAGCGCACAGAAAAAGCAGACCATGGTTTGTGGTGCAAAGAAAGGTAAAATTCAGAGTTTTAATTTATCTAATATGAGTGATTGATTTTAATACTTCAGGAAATGAAAAGCAAACTAAAATGAAATCTGTAAAATCCTCACCTGGATGATCCCTTTAATTCTCCAGACCCCCCTGTTATGCACAACAATATGAGAATCATCCGGATGAAGTTGTTTAAGCTCTCGCCGAACCTCCTCTAATGCAACATTGTGGTCATTGGACAACCGCTCTGCAACAACTGACCTACCGTCTGGTCCCCGGCTGCCAAGAACTGCCCGGGAGTCACCAAGGTTTGCTACATAGAGTACACCATCCGCAATTGCCCCCACAAGACAGCATGAACCCGCTGATGCAATTTGAGGTCGAGACAGCCATGACCGTTTCACCAAGTGCAGGAACTCCTCCTCTGTTGCATGGAATGCCTTCTTTATAACATCAGCCGACAAGCCTCCTTGCTCTGATGCAAACTCTGTGTGCATGCACAGAGGAACCTCCAATTAAACACAATTAAAAGATAAAAACAGAACTTTAGCCCTAGATAACTGCAATAGCACATAAAATAAACTATAAGTGAAACACTTGGATCCACACATTGTTTCTTTTTTAATGAATTGAAATAAAAGGAAGTCAGAACAGGTGCTAAGCATTCCCAAAGAATCTCTGAAAAAATAGGGAATTTTGAAGCAGAACCCAATTCTCTTGCTCCATATCAAACTTGAAGCAGGGACAGGAACAGGATGCTCAAAGGAATTTTAGGGTGTGTGTGGATTGAGATAAATTAGAAGACACATGAACAGTGAACACTATGGAAAATGATGTAACAGAAGAAAGAAAGAAAATTGTATTAAAGCATTTTTCATTTGTCTAGCAATCTTGTTTTCTTCATTCAACCAAATTATAAAAAATAAAAGAAACACAAATATTCATCTTATTATCCTTGCCAACTTTTTCCCTCAATCCAAACACAGCTTTAAAGGTTGTGTAGCATTGACCCAAATAGTGAGCATTATTTTAAAGATAAGAAGAAGAGACAAATGCCCAAAGCTCAATACACACAAAACTAAAATCATATCTAAACCTTAAGAAAATTGTGAAATTGTTGATCACAAGAGGAAAACAGTATCAGTCAGTCATCAAAGTTAAAAATAAACTAATATTCAATTTTAGATACCTAAAATAGCAAGAAATTCCAAAACTAAGCTTCATACCCACATAATAATTGTCTACAAGTGAAAAAAAACATAAGAACTGATGAGATGAAGAACAGAAATCCATTCAGAATAAGCTGAATTTAGGTTCTAGGTCACCAAAAAGCATGAAATTAGGTCAAATTCAAAGCTAAAAATTTAATTTCAATCCCTTCATCTTCAAAGAACACCAGAAGAACATAAGAAGAGTGTGAATAAACCAAAATCTCCAACAAAAAAAAAAGGAAGAAATCAAAACAAAATTCAGCCCGAAAAAAATATACAAATTGAATCTTTAGAAACGAAAAAAAGCAAAATTGGACGATCAAAGAGAGAGAAAAAGAGATGGATGAGAAAATTACGGTGGAGATGAGGGAAAAGCCGAGATCTAACAAAGCGAGAGGCGTCAGGGCCACCATGACCATCATAAACGCCAACATAGGTAGCCGAAGGCGAGGCCACGACCTGGCCCTGGTCTTCAAGCGCATGATTGGCCTGCACGACGGCGATGGAGAAGTCCCCACAGGCGTGAGGCTTAAGATCAGTGTGCCAAAGAAGCCCATCTCCTCCTCCACCTCCACCACCACGCCGCCCCATAAAACACCTCTCCAGAGGTCTCAAGCATGCCCTCAAAGCCATGAAAACTATGGAAAACCTTCTCTTTCGATCTCTTCTCCTTCTCAAGCTTCGATAATGGCAGAGATCGAAGGGATTAGAGGGAATTCGAGAGGGAGAGTCAGCGGAGACAACGCGTGAGAAGCAGTCGAAGATCGTCGTCTTCGTCTTCGTCTTCAAAGGTCTCTTTTTTAGCTTTTTTATGGTGGTTTTTTGTGGTTAATTGCATTGTAACCCCTAAATTTCAATATTTATGTCATAATCTCTAATTTTTTTAAAAATGAGAATTTTACTTATTTAGCCCAGTAACAAAAATAAATTTACTTTATTTTTTTATTTTCTTTTAAATATTTTAAAATTATTAAGATATAGTTAGGTAAATTTATTTTAAAATAGATGATTATTTTTATAAATAATAATTGGTCAAAGAAAAACCACTAATATTTCAGTAATAACTCGCTATAAAACACAATATTATTTATCAAAATGCACTGTTTATTAAGACATAGTATAATTTGTTGGATATAATGTGAGTTTTTTTATTAAAAAAATTATATGACAGAAAAATTTATTTTTAGAGGGTTATTAAATGACAGTGCATCTCTATGTTCCTGTCTAGTTTTTGTTATTTTTTTATTAAAAATAAAAATAATGCTCAAAATATAAAAAAATAATAACAAGTAATTAATTTATCATAGAGTATATATATATATATACATGTGTGTGTGTGTGTGAAATTTCAGATTTAAAAAAAAAAGATTTCTATAGGAAAATTGTTTTTGTATTTTCGAAGATAGAAGTGGGTTGTGTTGTGAATGTTAAATTTTAGAGGGTGGTTTTCATAATTTACGCGGGTGTTTAAAGTCATTGGCGCGGTGATTTATGGCCGTCCGATTCGGAAAGACAACGTGTTGTGCTCACGGACGCGGTTGAGGGTTGACGTAACGACAGCCGTACGATCTCATCTTCATTCTCTCTTAACGGATTCGGGCATGACCCGGATCCACTTATTAATCCGAGTAATGCTATATGTCACTACTAAATTTCACGAATTGCTTTACCGAATGAGTTGGCAACTTACATGGCATCCAACTCATACGACATTCTCTTTCCTAATCAGTAGTTTAAAAAGAAAATAATAAAACAAAAAGGATGGAAAGAGACTCGAGTCGAGATTAAGCCCCAAATCCCGCCTCGACTCCGTCCCCCTCACGCCGTCTCGGCCTCATCCGTCGTCACCGCTGGAGAAAGGATCACAACATCACGTCCCACCGCCGTAGTCCCTGCTCGGCCAACGCCTTCATCGTCAGCTCCCGCCTCTGGCTCATCATTCCGGCCTCGGCTCCTCTTCCACCGCCGCCAATCCGCTTGGCTCCCCTTAGGGCATCGCCGTCGCCATCTCCTCCTTCCAATGGCTTTGTCTACAGGCAACATGGGACCCCGGATCAAGTCCTCAGGTTCGATTTCACCTCTTTTGTTGAAAAACCTCGTGATTGTTTCGGGTTTTATTGCATTGATGCTTTGTTGCTTTGATTCATGCTAGGATGGTTCTTCGTCTTGATGTCTCACAAAGCTCTTGGCTTTCAAGAAACCACTGGGAATCCATTCTTACGTCACTCTCTCTTCTAGTCTAGGTTTTTTTGGGTGATGTTGTGATCCTTTCTCCAGTGGTGACAAGGAGACTAGAATCGGGACGGCGAGAGGGGGACGGGAGTAGGGGCGAGATTTAGGGCCGGGACGGCTTGAGGGGAACGGGAGTCATGGGTGAGATTTAGGGCTTTAATCTCTAAGTCTTTTTCCATCCTTTTTTGTTTTATTATTTTTTTTTAAACTGCTGATTAGGAAAGAGAATGTCAGTATGAGTTGGATGCCATGTAAGTCGCCAGCTCATTCGGTAAAGCAATTCGTGAAATTTAGTAGTGACATATAGCATTACTCGTGGGGATTAATAGAGTAACAAGAACCACATCAATACAAGAAAAAAATGAAAATCAAACAAGACAAAGTATCAAATGATAGATCAAGAGATGAGAATCCTTGTTTCAATCCAAAGAAGAAGGCAAGAATGGCCGAACATAAAGCTCACTAAAACCCAAAAAAACCTAGACTAGAAGAGAGAGTGACGTAAGAATGGATTCCCAGTGGTTTCTTGAAAGCCAAGAGCTTTGTGAGACATCAAGACGAAGAACCATCCTAGCATGAATCAAAGCAACAAAGCATCAATGCAATAAAACCAGAAACAATCACAAGGTTTTCAACAAAAGAGAGGTGAAATCGAACCTGAGGACTTGATCCGGGGTCCCATGTTGCCTGTAGACAAAGCCATTGGAAGGAGGAGATAGGCGACGGCGATGCCCTAAGGGGGAGCCAAGAACGGATTGGCGACGGTGGAAGAGGAGCCGAGACCGGAATGACGACAGCCGAGACGGGACTGCGACGATGAAGGCGTTAGCCGGAACGGGACTACGACGGCGGTGGACGGTGATGTTGTGATCCTTTCTCCAACGGTGACGACGGATGAGAGCCGGGACGGCGTGAGGGGGACGGGAGTCGGGGGCGAGATTTGGGGCTTAATCTCTGACTCTGAGTCTCTTTCCATCCTTTTTTGTTTTATTATTTTTTTTAAACTACTGATTAGGAAAGAGAATGTCAGTATGAGTTGGATGCCATGTAAGTCGCCAACTCATTCGGTAAAGCAATTCGTGAAATTTAGTAGTGACATATAGCATTACTCCTTGTTTTATACTTTTATTATTATTATTTTCTTTTTTGAAAAGAAAATTTGATTTTTTGTATTAAAATATTTAAGTTGATTTGGGATACTAGGAATATATAAATATATATATATATATATATATATATATATATATATATATATATATATATATATATATATATATATATATATAATGGCATATAAAAAATGATTTATGTATAGATAATAATGAATTTAATTTTCAAAATTAGTAAATTTTTATTTTTATTTAAATACATTTTTATTTTATTGTAAAGCAAATGCTTATCATCATAATCACGTGCCCTCATCCATCACACCTTTCATTATAATCTTCCAGAAATTTCAAGACATATATATAAATATATATATTAATATATTAATATATATAGTCACGCAAAAGAATCAAATTCATGCAAGCCAGCTAGCCTAAGACAACGTACACCATGAAAAAAATACCATTGAAATTAAAAGGATGTTTATATGCTTTGCATTTGTGTTCATATATATATATATATATATATATATATATATACCATATCATGTCTTCTCATTCAACTTACCTCCATCTCCATTTATGCATGCTTGCATTTATCCTTAATTATTAGTCTTTATATACATACAAAACATATAAATATGGTAAAATGTTTTCTGCAAACGTTAATAGAATATTAATAGAAAAATAAAAAAACAAAGGATAAAATATATATACAAAGTTAATAGTATTAAGCTAAAATAAAAATATAAATAGTGCTCCTTACATTATGCTTGTTTAAAAGTGGGTAAATTATAGTCAGGTTGTTTATAATTTTTTATTTATTTATTATCATTCATCATGATTTTTTACTGTTACAAAAGATTTATCACAATTTTTTCATCCAATGAATGCAGCCGTCCGATGTCAAATGAACGGTAATCACCAAACATTTAGATTTGATTATCCACTAATATAGAACTTAAGTAAAAAGTCGGTCCTATATATATGATCATTTTTTCAAATATAACATCATAGCCATGGAACATGATTGTCAAGTTAGATTTGTTCCAAAATTATAATAATGCCGATGACTTTGAGTTTCCATGCCTTTGGATCAAAGAAATTCTCCAAAGAAATTGTTAGTTGTTACCGGTGAAGTGTTCTCATAAGTAGGAAGATCAAATGTTAGTTATTTAAAGGGGTTTTTTTTTCTTACTAAGATAAGCAGCTACACCGCTAAAAGAGATAGAGTGTGTACAGATCTCAACAGAGTAAGTGAAAATCAGGGCCCGCACACATATAGGCGTTGAGACCACCCGCATATAATCACTACTCATACTCCTAAAAATATGTCCTCACCTATGATTCAAACTCTCACCACTTGTGAAAAGTTTTTAATGGGGATCCGATTACTAATCGATCACTTGGTTGTTGGTTATTTATAGAAAGAGATGTTTAGAGTAGGAGTAATATGTGAAGATACATACTACAGATTGGAAGAAAGGTGATGTTAATTTATTATTGTGAGAAGATTTGTGATAGTTTGCAAAGATATGATGATGATGATGATGATGATGATGAGAAGGTGAGATTTGAGTTTTAGGAGGTGGTGCTGTGTTGTGGATTAGAGTGTGTTCTATCATCTTGTTTGGTAGAAAGGATGATGCATTGAAATTCAAGAAATATGTAGCTAGCTTACCATCCTATATTTGAATCTAATCCATCATCATCATCTTAAAACTTTATCTCCTTTTTATTCTTTATGTTGGATTTTAAATATATACAACTTTATCTTCTTTACCTTCTATTCTATTACGTTGACATGCATGTTTATAGAACCTTATCATCTTCTTAATCTTCTTCTTCTTCTTCTTAATATTCCTAGAATTTTCATGGTGGTTGATAATAAAGGAGGTTTATAAAACAAGTTAAATATATATGCAAGCTATGAACTACTACTTTATTTTGTATTGAAAATAAATAATAGTTTTATCATTCTTATCTGGATTCTTTCTGATATTAATATGATACTTATCCTTCCAAACAAAAGAACAAACAGGTGTCAAACTAAACCTCTTTTTCCAATCAAGCTTTTACTTATTCCAATGGATATAGTTTTCAGTATCAAGTATCAACAAACACATGATAATGCATACAAGAATATACCTAAGTTATAGATGCTATTTGTCTGTCACCTATATCAATGTAAATAAAAATTTTGTTATCCAATAATGCATAATTAAATAAACCCATTTATATCAGTTCTAAAAAAACATAAAACAATCATATATTTTACATATTGTATCAAAAACAATAACAAACATTTTGCAAATACAAAAAAAATTAAAATTAACATTAGCCCTGAGTACAAAATAAAAAATTTTACATCTCCCCTGCAACAATGACAAGATGAACAATAACAACAACAACAATGTTCTCAGAAGCCTGTTTCTTAACACAAGTTATCAAAGCATGGCTCAATTTCTGCTGTTGTTTTGTGAATGATTCCGGACTTTCAATGACAACGAGCGGGCAAGCGAAGCGGAATTAGCAGCAGAGTGGGTGGCCGAAGGAGAATTGGAGGCAGAGCGGCTGAGGGTAGGTGACCCGGTGGCCGAGCCACCACGCCGGGTGGTCTTGATGGTGGGAAAGTGATCCTCAGAATCATAGTCATGGAGCTTGTACACCTCCACGTCCGAATACTTCACATAAGGGCTACTCTGCAGAGGTAGCTCTTCCATTGCTCTCCCTTTCTCTTCCTTTCCAGCATCAGTTTCTGGTCTCACTAGCTGTGGTTGATCACTCATCGTCTTTCTCGATTCTTCTTCTTATTATTATTATTCTGTGTTCAAGAGTATGGCCTGCAAAAGATCGACAAGAGATGTTAGTTTATATAGTTAAAACAATAGAAACTTAAGAGAAAGGCATTGAGAACCACACGGATGAATTTAGGAATATTGTAGGAATGCTTTGGTGGAGAGAAGGAAGCATTCCAACCATCAAGTAATTGATACCTATTTTTAGAACAAGTTACTCTGATCCATTATCAGTAAATAAGATGGTTTACCAAACAAGACGATACACTGATTGTCGAAGGTTCAAAACTATGTACAGAGACTGCAAGAGAAAATACAGATATAGAAACATGCATTCTGTTTTATTGATATATAATGCTGGCCCGGCAGTACGGGCAATCACCGGAACTCCGAACCCATGGCTCCAAACAAGTGAGATGAAACCTGTGACCGCATTGCAGTTTAATCAGTTCGTCCCCCAGCATGAACTTCTCTAGACAAATACCACACTCCAAGGAGGTTTGTGTAACCCCATCAGCGGCTACTGCATCAGTGTAAACTTCTTGACATGAGCTGCACAGAGTGTCCCAGCTGAGTCCAGGAGATTTCTTTTTCTGCAATTCATCGAATGATGATGTCCCGCGTGCTTGGACAGTGAAGTTGGTTAGATTCTCAGCTTCCCAGTTTACAGAGTCCATGAGATTGAAGTCACTGGTGCTGATAAACTCATCCCAGGAGATGGCACCAGTTGCAGGGGTTTGCCTGATAAGCAACGAAAACAATCTGAATAATACCACCATTTAAAAGAAGTGGTTGCCTAATATAATTGTTCATAATTGGACTTAAGACTACTCAAAAGAAAATGGGAAAACTAATACAACTGAAACCAAAGCACCAGGAGTTTTACCAGCTGGAAGTTGTGGAAAATTATCTCACACGTAAGATGAAGAGTTCAGCAAGGTCAGTGAATCTTTTGGATTTAACTAGTCTCTGATATTATTATTTTTCTGTATCTATCCTGGTTAAACAGAGACATTAGAAATTTAAATGTCCAGTGTGCAGACTAACTATGGAATGATTCTTGAGTCTTCTAACTATGAAAGAATGTAGTTAACTGGCATTGCAAGGATACAAAATTCAACACACACAACACATCAGCATCACTGAGTCTCAGGTATGACAATTCTTACGGTAAAGTGTATGTAAATATAATTAACTCTGTTCAAGCAGTGGAAGGGAGAATTCAGATCCAAGAGAGAGAGGAAGGGGTAAACCTGGTTTCAGAAAGGGAGACATTTCTTAATCGCTCCACAAGCCGTGCTCGTGCCTCTAGTACAGCGCCGGGTAATCTCTCACTCGGATTGATCTCAGTCTACTGACCCTGACTAGTAGCATTTCGAGGATCACTGCTGGTGGTGCCTGTCCCAAATTCACCAGAACAATTGTGATCGAACGGAGAGGATTCTTGTCCCTAAAAGATAACACACATCAAAAGTCGATAAAGCCGCCAAAAAGATGCATGGAGAGAAATTTTAATTTTAATTTTTTCCCTATTTATTGTTTTCAATCTTCTAACATCCATCATGTTTGTGAACTACTCTTTCCATTTTAGGAGTTGATCTTAATCTTACAATTGCATTACTTTTGGCAGCAACAAATTTTGCAAAGATAAAGATGCACTGATCACAATAATAAATAACAAAGATTTTACTGGCATCTTCAACATTAAACTAAAAAAAGAAGGAAGTAATGAATGATCTAGCAAAGAAGAATTACAATAAAGTAAAAAAAGGAAAGCTTCAACATATAACAAGTGCATGAATTTCAAGTGATGAATGATCAAAAGATAAATAAAAGTCAAAATTAACAATTTATGTGAAAATTAACCCATAATCATTGTGTTCTTCTTTTTTTTAGAAAAAAAAAATCCCAATTTTGGAATTTGAGCACAGTGAAACAGAGAAGTAGAAAGTGATTACTGAGAATCAGTGCAGTGACTTTGGCAGCGAATGATCTTGGAATGAAGACATACAACGAGAAGGATTTCAGGATTTGTGGGGACTACTCCCAAATCATTCGATTCAAAACCCTTAAAAATGGAAGTTGCGAGGAAGAGCAAGAGATCACTGAAAATCAAATGAAAGGGACAACAATAACAATAAATTCTTTTGCACCAAATAATCTCACAAAGAAAGAGACACTCCAACAAGAACAAGGATATCAAGCTCCACGAAAAACACAAATTTTTAAGAATTTGGCAAACTGAATCAAAGAAGCAGCGAAGTGATCACTGATCACTGAATACCGAATGAGAAGAACGGCGAGAGGGGAAACGGCCATGATGAGCAGAACGGGGAGAAACTTCAAGCTCGTCACGATGATGGTGGCGCCGGCGGGAAAGAGAAGAAGTGGGGCCAGATTCAACGTCGTCGTCGTGTGGCCGGGAAGGTCGAGACCTCCGGCAAAGAATCAAGCGGGTGGCGATCGTCATGCACGAAGAGACGAAGCTCACAAGCTCTCCCTCACTCCATCCATGGCCGCTTCTCTTGCGGCCCAAGACTCCATTGGTAAAAAGCGGTGGAGCTGGTGAAGGATCCAAGAATAACATATAAATAATGATAAACATAAGGACTAAAATATAAATATTAAGGGCATGGTTTAACTAACCGTTGGGAAAAGAGATGAACAAATAAGGTTATGTCTTTATATCATTTAAAGCTATTGAGATTTTTTTTTTTTTTTAATAATTTTATTTTATTTTATTTAATATATCAAAAAGATTGATTTGGAGATTGACAAAATTAGGTGTATTGGATTCTTGTTTAGTAATTATTGAATTGAATTGGATTCTTAATTAGGATATTTTTACAATTAATGATTTGGATTTATTTGGATGTGAAATTACGGCACCGTCCAGACAAATGTCAACAAAACCTGCAATTGGTGATGTAGTAGTTTGACCAAACAATTAATGCAGATCATCCACAAAACCGGTTCTAGAACCTTCCACATTATCTGTTGGATTACCTTAATTTAATAATTTTTAATATAAAAATTAATAATCTATCTCTAAATCATATAATAAAAAATAATAAAATTTTTAAATCCATAATTAAAAATAAACCATGTTTTAATTTCGTGGTAATTATCACATAACCGAGAACATCGGATCAAAATTATCAATGAGATGAGAGAAAAGAGAGTGAATGATGGAAAATATGCTACAAATACACAGTTGATACATGAAATAAGAGTAGTACACCAAACTAAATTTTACATAATTTGGACACAAAAGCAAAAGAAAGGAGAAATGATATACAGATGGAGCATTTTCAAGAACTCAAATGGAAGCATGAATTTGATGGCAGTTGAGAAAGTTTAATCCAATCCAGCGCTGATTGTTGTTATTAATGTTGTCCTGCATCAATTTATAATAAAGAAGAATGAATAAGAGAAGATTAGATTTGGTTTGGATAATATATAAGGGAATTTAGTATGGTACATGTAGTGCATGTAAAAATCATGCTAGGTGTCACACAAAACATATCAAGGAAAACCAAGGGAATAAACAAATGAATAAATAAATATAACATTGATGCTTTGTAGAAAGAATCTGGTTCTTATTAAAATGCAATGCTCATTCTCCAAACAGATGGCATGAAGTAGGTGAAAAGTTTGATGAATTCCACCAGGCCAAACATTTGGGCAGACAAAAAGAGATGCTTCGTTGAAGAATTTCATGTTATTCATGTGAATTGTTTATTTTCCATGCAGCCTGCAGGACTTGGTACAAAGACAAGGACCTTCACATGGATTGATTCATGGATTTAGTCATGAGAGGGTAAAATCAATATGATTTTCACAGGAAAGAGGTGATACCTTCTCTTTGAGGATTGGTATTGCAATAACCTGATCTTTTACCAACAAACAATTGAGAACTCAATTACTTTCGCCTCATCAAATCGCACGAAATGCAAATAAAACTGCAGCAACAAGTGAAATGGTTAGACTTTCATGTACAGCGAAAACAAGACTGAATAGACTGAAAGCAATTGATAGAGAATGTGTAGTCAAGACTCAAGACGGTATGTCATTGCTACTGATATTTTCTTAGATGCATTTACCAACCGTGACTGAAGATAATAGAGATGGCAATTTTCATATCTTCGCATGCCTTGTACATTAAGTTTCTCTACAGATAACATGCTTTGAGGATACCTTACAGTGAAGAATGACATTTTGAAACCATTCAATTGTGATCATCATCCTATCTGAAACATTCATGTGTGAGGACAAAGCGCAAGATATAATTCTATTTCCCTGATAAAAGATATATTCTAATAATTCATTTAGCACTTAATAAATTGTTAGTCATGTTATGGTAACTGAAAATTCCATTCTTTAAGCATGATTTTGACTTTTATCAAAACAAGCAGAAGACTACATATAGTAAAAGAACAGGTATATAGGGTTGCATAAAAGTACTGGAAATACTAGTTTGTGTTGCACAAATTTCCATAAAAATTATAAGTTCCAAGCCTAATTTAGAAATACAGAGTTGAAATTACTGTTTTATGTTCTCAGCCTCATCAAAATTAAATGATCTAGATGAGCATCATGATTGTACATTTTGAAGCTCTACAACTATAAAAGGATCAGAACCAGACAATACGGGTGAATAGCACTGACAATCTTGTCTATACTAAAAAAGACCATGAGTCAATTCCACACACACACACACACAATCGATATAGTGGTCCACATCCAAAGTAATTCCCAACAAAACACACAAACAACTCATGTCACACCTTAAGATTTACCAAGTTAAACACATATTAACACCATTATAACTATTTAGACATATCAGTCAGAACCATCATAACTTCAAGAAGACCTATTTAGACATATCAGTCAGAACCATTCATAACTTCAGGAAGACCTACTTAGGCATATCAGCCATAACCACTCATAACTTGAAGAAGGCTAAGAATATTAAAAACTATAAGAACTGCAGTTCTCTGTAATTTAATTTCTCCAAACCATTGTCTTATTTATTAGAGACAGACTCAGTTAAATTAAAAACAACATTGGAAAAGCATGGTCATTATAACCAAACCTTTATCTTAGTCACTCAAAGCACTATTCCATATTCAAACAAATAAAAACAAAAGGCCGTAGATAAGTACAAATTAACCTTCCAATAGCAATTCACACATATCAGTCAGAACCATTTAAAACTTCAGGAAGACTAATAAAAACAAACCTACATGCGGTTAGGTGCTGCTGTTCTTTGTAAAATTTCTTCTCATAAACTCCATAGAACCAGAATATGAAATTCAAAAGCAACATAGGACACATTGTGATTGTCTTAACCAAACCTTATCTTAGTGTTATTCAAGACTCAAAAACATAATTGCCACACATAATAGCCGGATGATAAAGGAGGAGGAAACTCACCAATTAGCAATACAACAAGTACAGCCCAAAAAACCATTTGCATTGGTCGACCATACTGAATCTGATACTGAGACCTCTGCAGCTGTCTATGAAGAGATCCAACCCAACCATAGAGCTGCTTATCATAAGTATCCTCAGTGCAATCACTAAGGTAACTCTTAGTTCTCTCATAGCACGCATCAAGGCCCTAGGAAAAATAAAAAAGAAGAAGAAAATAGATTAAAAAACCTATATAATCCATTAGGTTGATAGAGAATAAAAGTAGTAGTATAAGTTCCTTGGCTACTCACCCGACTCAACTGGTGATTCCTCAGAGGAATTGATTCCTCTGGTTGAAGTTGATCCCCACCCTTCCATTTCCTGAAACCATTTTTAGGCCACTTCATCTTCAACGTTGATTCAGCAACCTTGTTCAAGCAAGAAAAGCTGGGTATCTTCGGAGGAGGCCGACTAGGGCGTTCGTCCTCCGTCCTAGTAACTGAAATTTTCCATGCCTCTATATCAGCACTAGCACTCGCGGTTCTGCGATGCCCATGCACCCTCCCTTCCTTCTTCGAGAGATCTGGAATACCTTCAGCGGTCATCCCCAACAGCAAAGGACTGTCCTTTATCACAACTTTGCTGACTTGAGGGGCTGATTGGGCTTTCTCCTGCTCAACTGATGGGCAAGACAAGAAAAGGGCTAGCTCATCCCGCTCCCCTTCATCCAATCTCACCCAACTCATTGTTGAATTCCCTTCAAAGCTCGCTTCCTTCAAAGCATTCTCCACCATTGATATCCGGCTACCAATTGCCACAATGAACTGGCTATGTCGAGTTCTCGTCTCCTTCCCGGCCGAGCAAGCCTCGTCATACGATGTCACCGCCTTTTCGAACTCCTCCAGCTACAAATTCAACCCACAAGAATCAAAACCGAAAATTCATCACATTCCCAGACCCTCAAATCACGAATTCAATTTGCGCTCATAAAAATCCCAAATTTCACACATTTCAATCCCCAATCCCTAGAAATAAAAAATAAAAAAATACATTAAAAAAGTAATAAATTCACCTGCCATTTGGCGGTGCCAAGAGTCGTGCGAAGCTCTCGCCGGACCTCCGCGGAACAACTCGGAGAGCTCACGTTGGGATCTGAAGCGTGCTTCACTTCATGGATCCATTGTCTATAAACCGATTCCATCCTAGAAATCACGGGAAAACAAGAGATAAAGCCTAAATCCAATCAAAATCAAGCGCATACCAACTAGAAATCCCAAGATTAAGGTTTCACTACCTGTCGGTGGACTCCTGGACCTCCTCCGCGGCGGAGAAGAAGGGATCCTTCTCCCAGAGATCAAAGCACGTCGACATCGATGAAATCAGGGAGAAAACCCTAACCCTAGAATGGAGATCGCCGGGGTTCGTCGGAGAACCGTGAGCTCGTTGGACGGTTCTCGAACGATCACAGCGGTGGTTATAGGGCACGTGAGAACGATGAATGAGGTCAAACGTGATGCGATCTTAGCCGTCAATTTTGATCATTTGTCTTATTATCGGGAAATCCTAACCAATCACATTGTGACACGTTTGCAGCATTGGATTATCATTAAAGGGATGATGATTATTTTATTAAAATTTCCATTTTCTAATATAAATCCAAATATTAGAATAAATTATTAAAAATATTTTTTTAAACCTCAAATTTTATTTTCTTTTTCTATTTTTATTTTAAATTATTTCACTTAATTTTACATACACCGACAACCTCTAATTAAGCTTTTTAATTAATAAATAAATTTGAACCTTAAATCACGTAAAATAAAGTGAAAGCACATAATTTATACACATTTTCAATATATTTTATTTATATTTTATAAAAATAAATAATTATCTCTTTAAAAATTATTTTATTATCAAACAAATTCATAAATTTGTCATAATTACAAGTGATTTAATGTTTTTTATACTAACTAAAAGCTTTAGTCTGTATTACATAAAATTGTAAATTTTTCTTAATAATATTTTAAAAAATATTAAAATTCTAGAAAATGAGAAGTTTGTGAGTCGACAACGTTGACTCAAAAGCTTGACTATGATATATATATATATATATATATATATATATATATATATATATATATCTACCGCTTTAAATTTGATAATTAATTGTGTATCATGTTTTTTGGTTTATCCATGCTCTTAAAATAGCATTATAATTTTCCTCACAATCCTATTAACATTGGTATAAATAATTTACGCTAGCAAAAGCTTAACCATATGAGTAATAACAACTATGTAAAAACTAGAAACTACATTATCACCATGAATTCAAGAGCACAGTCTTGTTTGCAACAATAGTGTTGAGTGTTAATAGAATTGAATTCTAGTAATTGACTGTAATCCTCTCATCTCGGACTCTTAGCTCTTGTCTTGATCTTTCCCTCCTCTTTTCTAATTCTTTTATTTCATCTTTTAAACTAGAATTTTTATCTCAAAATAGTCACTAAATTCCAACTTTCACACGAGACAAAAATAGCATTTTCCTAATGCTCCTACCAACATCGTATAATAATCCCATAGATGAAAGTCTAATGCTATAATGATTTGAGTGCTACAATGTTGTATGCAAATTCAATGTTTTAGCATAGTACATAACATCACTCATAAATAAACTATGCAACATAACATTGATGGTCCACACTTAACCTACAATGTAAACCATAGTAATTATCTATTGAGCAAGAATACTTATAAGCTACATTGGCGATTTCAATACCTGTATGCAGTCATATACTCATTTTCCTAAATACTAATATATATATATATACCGGCACATGTATATACAAACTCATACTTTCTAAGAAAATAAAAGAGTAAGATGTCTCAAATTAAGCAAACACTTTCCTTATTCAAAACATAGCCCTCACATATACATGTTATACTTAAACATAACCTTTCCTTGCAAATCAAGCATATAAATACACATATACTTTGATAATTCAAAAATGCATGCCAATATTCACAAACTCATAAATATTCTTAAGCTTCATAGTTACAGTTCTCCATGCTCCTTGCACACCCTCTCAATGTTTTAGTCTAACAATATATAAAAACATTTAATATTCTCACCAAGGAGACTTAAGATGCAAAGATATTGCATATAAATCACTTGGGCCTGAAAATATTAAATGTTGAATATTATTACTTGGGGAATGAAACATGAATTGAAAATGCACTTTAGTGGGGAGATACTTGTAATTTATGTGGCAAAATTATTTTTGGTATCTATGATTCTATATACATATCGTCACTTATTTTTTAAAAAAGATTGAATATCATTTATACATCATATTATGTTTTATTTACTTTGTACTTTTAAAAATGTTCTTGATAAACAATGTAACATTTTAAAATAAAAAATATTTAAGAAGCAAATTAATAAAATGTAGGTTGATATACACAACAATCTAATTTTTTTTAAGACTAAATTATATGATTAGTTACCTAATTATTCTTACACTACTATTTGAGTTATTAAATTATTAAATTTTTTTCATAATTTGTTGATTCAAATAATAATATACAAATAGATCTTGTGTCATACTTGAAATGAACATTCTATACAAAAGACCAAATATTACTAAATCAAATCAAATTATGAAATTTTTTTTCATAATTTGGTGACTCAAATAGTAGTAATACAAGAATAATTATTGTATTCCACACTAGATGAATATTTTATGTAAGGAAACTCAATATTAAAAGGTCAAATTAAATTATAATTTTTTTTTCATAATTTGGTGACTGAAATAGCAATACACAAATAGATCTTGAGTCAAACTTAAAACAAGCATTCTATATAAAGGGTCCAATATCAACAAAGTCATTTCTCCTGGTTTGGTTCTGAAACCAGGGTATTTTCTGGTTTCATCCAATTATATTATGACAAATATCCCCAAATCACAATAGAAGAAATAATATATATATATATATATATATATATTATTGGGTGTAACCAGAGAATACTCTGGTTCTAGAACTCAGCTGAGATGACTTCATATCAACAGAGTTCATCTCCCTGGTTCTGAAACTAGAAAATACACTAGATTTCAGCCTATTATATTTTGACACGTGTCTCATATGATATTATTATATTTTTTCTATTGTGATTACCGACTCATATTTTCTTTCAAAGTAAATATAATTTTAATTATTTTTAGCATATAATAAATAAATAAATAAATAAATAAAACTACAATTTTAAAGATCACCGCAAAACCACACGCGCAGTCGCAAAATGGAGAAGGATTCCGACTCGCTCCTGCGCGAGGCCGCCATCGCTGGCGATCTCGTCAAGCTTGAATCTCTCCTCGCCGCCGGCGCCGATCCCTCCGTCTTCGACGCCGACGGCATGAACCCGCTCATGCACGCAGCCTTCCATGGCCACTCCGCCGCCGTCAGCCGTCTCCTGGAAGCCGGCGCTCCATGGAATGCTGTATCCCCTTCTGGGATCTCCGCCGGAGATCTCGCCATGGAGCACGGCCACCAGGAAGCCTTTGATGCTCTCCTCAACGCCGGACTCCGAGCTGAGCTCGTTCTCGGCACAATCGCTCGCTCCGATTCGGATCGGAAGAACGAGTACCTTGATGATAGGGTTTCGTTCAGCGAGGATAAGGTGATGGACGCGGAGAGCAAGGCGGTGATGATGGCTTGGGAGAGGCCGCTGATGGAGGCCCATGCGCGGGCGGTGTGCGGGATTGGAAATGGAGGGAGGATTCTGAATGTAGGGTTTGGAATGGGGCTTGTTGATGAGGCCATTCAGAAGTATGCGCCGGTGGAGCACACCATTGTTGAGGCACATCCTGAGGTTTATGAGCGGATGATTCGATCTGGCTGGGGGGAGAAGGAGAATGTTAGGATTGTGTTTGGGAAATGGCAGGATGTTCTTCCTCAGCTTCAATCCTATGATGGTAACTTCTTCAACTCATTTCATAGGAATTTCTTGTTTCTCTTTGATAATTTTGTAATTCTTATGATGCTACTTTCTGTAGTAAAGAGGTATATATATACACTGCAAAATAGTCATTGTTTGAGATGTCTTTTGAAGGATTGCATTCAAGTGTAGTTTAGTAAATACTCATCATGAAGAAGTCTATGCGAATTGAGATGTGTAGTTGATGAGCTTTTGTGTCTGGGAGTCACTGTACAACATATATATGTAGATAAAAGGGTAACTTTTGACTTTAATATTGTGATAGCCATGTGTTTTGTGAACTATAGATTGCATTGGTTAGGGTAATCTAATTGGCGAACAGTCTAGTTGTTGAGAATGATGGACTGCATTGGTTAAACGGAGCCGTGGTTATGATTTGGGTTAGTAGAGATGCTGTGATGCACACTTAATTGGATCTTCTTTAAGGTGTCATATACTTTTTATGTGCTATCATGGTTCACTCTTTCTTTTGCATGCTTTCATTCTAAACCTGTTGCAATCTTATACTAAATTGCACATAGCCAATGTTACCAACTGACTAATCCCCCACTTGGGTTTAAATTGTAATGATCGTTGTGAGATTGAACACTTATAGTTAGACACTAATGTTGGAAGGGGACCATTTACTAGTATCATTTACGATAGTTAATGCCAGAGGCGGTTTGAAGAAAAATAGATATAAAAATAGTTGTAGTTATATAAAGGAATTGATATAATATTTAGTGTCATAACAATAGGGATCATGAGGTCATTACGTAAATTCTCTTTGGGCTATGGTATGGGTTTATTGTGTAGCATTTGTTTGAGTTTAAACTGACAACATTGATGAACTGCAACAATCTAATCAAGCAGTTTCTTTAGACACCATGTGATATGGAGAGCCATAATAGATTATTGGAGTTTCCGATGGCTAAGATTTCCAATTGAATACTCATAATTGTGCAGGAATATTTTTTGACACTTATGGAGAATACTACGAGGACCTGAGGCTATTTCATCAGCATCTTCCTAAGCTCCTGAAGCCTGGAGGAATCTATTCATACTTCAATGGCCTTTGTGGGGACAATGCGTTTTTCCATGTAGTTTACTGCCAGTTAGTTTCTCTAGAACTTGGAAATTTGGGTTACTCCACACAATTTATTCCCTTGCCTGTCAAGGATTGTTTGGCAGAGGAAGTGTGGGAAGGTATTAAACATAAATACTGGCAGCTAGACACATATTACCTACCTGTTTGTCAGGCTTCAAGTGAGTCAGAGTGATGTTTTGATCGAATTTTTCTGTTTTATATGATTTGGAGTATGAGGAATGATATTATCATTTTAAAACTGCAGCTTTCATATAAGATGTGGCTGATGATGTGATCACATTATTAGCATAACCATCTCTAGCACATCTAGCTTGTTGAGCTGTAGATTTAGTGTTCTAGTTCAAAATAGGTACGTGCAGGTGATAGGAATGAACTTTCCTCATTTGTTTGCTATTTAGTGCTGTAATTCAGTTAACTTAGTGTGTTTCTGCTAGGTGTTGGTGTTTAAGTTATGCACACATTTTTCTCAAGTTGTATTCTGTACTTGTATGCTCACTTCTTTACCTCTTAAATGATCCGGCCACTTCACATTTCATGTCCTCTCCTTTTTGTTGCCTATTTACATGGTTCATGTTGGTTCATGTGTACTTTTGTTTTCTGTACTTCCATAGATGATTGACCACTAATATAGAATCAGATTAAAGTTTGTTGTAAGTCTAAATTCTTTTCTAGTTTCCAAATAGATGAATATCACCTATAATGATGATAGCATATCTTTTCTCTCTCTTTGAGATGATCTAATGATTGAAAATATGAGTGTTCTTTTTTAATAAAACCAAATTGCAGCCGGATGTATTTCTTTCAAATAAGAAAATGCTTTTACCGCACAGACAAATCACCGTGCTATGTTATGGTTTCATTGTAGTGACATGTTATTATGTTATGAGTGGCTGTGATTGGTGCTTCAAAAAGGTTGTTTGTTAGTTAACGTTTGGTCCTGGCGTTAAACTTCAAAGTAAGAAATAGTCCTTTTGAATTTGCTATGTTTGACTCTCATTTTGCCTCATGTTAGGAACAATTATTGAGAACTTGATTGCCTGGAGTATTTGAATGATTGAATCAGGTATGTTCTCTCTCTCTTTCATTTGGTTTCCTAGCCATTCATTGATCAGCACAAGTTCATTTAGCTTGAACAATTTTTAGATAACTGGTTTCACTTTATACATTTGAGAGCTATTTAAGTCCTACTCTGCTTGTTTTTTTCTATGATATAATGATGGTACCATTTGGAAATATTAAGGTTACCTGTCATAAACCAGGCGTGTCACTTCTGTAGATAGTTTTTCATGCATTCCAGGACCAGGACCTTTTCAAGTAAGCTGTCTCTGATGTGCCTGCAAATGATGTTATGTGGTTTGCATCCTACCTTTTTGTTACATTTCAATATTGATTCCTGATTCAGTTATCAATTACTGAAACCGAATGCATGAGTCATGACAAACATCAGCTGCTCATTAGTGTCAATTTTTTTGCTTTCTAGTTTGATGCTTCACAGAAATAATTTAGATGAAGCTTATACCCATTATGGTCCTAGGGGTGCAATGAAGCTGAGTTGAGTAGAGCTTTGAAGTGTTCAAGCTTGGCTCGGCAGAATTGTTTGTAGGCTCAAGCTCGAAATTCTAAGCTCAAGCTTGTCTCGAATTGGTAAAACTAAGCTCAAGCTCGATTTGAGCTCGGCTCAAAAAATATTTGAGCCAAAAAAAGATCATATGTAGGGCTGCCAAAGAGCCAAGTTGTTCGTGAGCTACTCGAAGCTCAATTCAGAAAAACCTCGTTCTTTGAGCAAACAAGCCATGTTCGAGTTTGAATAGCTAATCATTAGTGTCAATTTTTTTGCTTTCTAGTTTGATGCTTTACAGAAATAATTTAGATGAAGCTTATACCCATTATGGTCCTAGGGGTGCAATGAAGCTGAGTTGAGTAGAGCTTTGAAGTGTTCAAGCTTGGCTCGGCAGAATTGTTTGTAGGCTCGAGCTCGAAATTCTAAGCTCAAGCTTGTCTCGAATTGGTAAAACTAAGCTCAAGCTCGATTTGAGCTTGGCTCAAAAAATATTTGAGCCAAAAAAAGATCATATGTAAGGCTGCCAAAGAGCCAAGTTGTTCGTGAGCTACTTGGAGCTCAATTCAGAAAAACCTCGTTCTTTGAGCAGTTCGAGTTTGAATAGCTAATCGAGCCAAGCACGGGTCTCACATTTCTCGGCTCGTGAGCCTGCATAACAACTCACAAGCCTCCTGCTCGCGAGCTTATTTAAAATTGAAAACTCTCTTCAAGGGTAAGTAAATGAAAGTATATTACATGATTTATGCTTCTTAACATTCTCAATGTTTCTTTCAACTAATTTCAATATTATTTTATATTGAAATTCATTATACATATAATCAAATTAATATTAATATTTATGTTTCATTTAGTATTATTAGATCATGATTAATGAACGGGCTCGTGAGTGAACTCATTTAGTAACCTCGTGAGCCTTGATGAGTCGAGTAGTATGAGGCTCGAGCTCAATTTGATTAGCTACTCAAGCTTGAAAGTCAGATTCATGTTGGACTCGTTTGCTTAATGAACAAGTCCGAACGGAGCTCCGAGCGGCTTGGCTTGATGAATCTCTGAAACTGGTAGTTTATAAGCTTTTGAATCATGGATAATTTTTTGCTTTTGACAACTTCATTGTCTGTACTGTATGTGTATGTTTAATAATTATCTGACTTTGTTCTCTCAAGTCATCAACACATTTTATGAATACAGCAGCATTCAACATTCATACATGCAATTCAATTGAGGTGGTGTCATAGATCATAAACTTAATTCCTTCACTATTACTAGATCATATATCACTCAATTTTATTATTCACATAGTTCACTCAATCCATCTAGATAGCTTATGCAATCATTTTTCATATGTTGCCATTCTTAAACATAGGTCATTTGTTTCCCTTAAAATCCATTTGTAGAATATAGTCTTTTGCATTTAAATTCTCAAATAAAAATTATATTATTTAAATAAGAAGCATTCTAATAGACAATTAATTGCTCATCTTGTATCATTATTTCTCTCATTCTTAAAAACTTCATTATATATGTATATATATATATATATATTGATGACGTGGAAACCAAAGAAGAATTCAGAAGTGATGATAAATTTTAAATGAGCTGTATTTATTTAGTATGATCTATTCTCAATAAATCATCATGCAGTAGTTAATGCCATCCATATGAGGAATATATTTGCAATCAAGAATGAATAATATGCCCCATCATCTTTATTGCTAAACTAGTGCCTTAACTTTAGCCCTATATATATATACACACACATGCACACACCCACCAAAAAGGATATATAAAATATATCCAATTCACACCAAGTTTCCACATATCACATCAATTAGAAAACTTCATCACTATCTTTTCCCCTCTATTTTTCTCCTAATCTTTTTTTTTATTATTATTATTATTAAATTAGTACCATCATATTCTATTAATATATATATTATTATTTTAATTAATTATTATTATGTCCATGTGTAGGCAATGGGGCTAGCAACAACATGCTTTCCATCGGTCCACTCCAACCGACCGAACCCGGTCGAACCGGACGGCTGTGAACCGGCGGTGAAACTCACCTTGTAACTCACCCTTTGTCCTTTCTTCTTGAAAACCAACACCTCTGGCTCCACCTTCACTTTCACATCCTTCTCTGACGTCACCTTCACTTTATAAGTCCCTTCTGGCCCCACATTGGTCAACGTCCTCACGTGCGTTATTGTCGACGTGGTCCCCACAACGCCGGCGCCACCACTCCAAGTCGCCGTCTCAAACGCCACCGCGAATGACGGGTAGTTTCAGTGCCGTCACCGCATAGGTACGCTTACCGTCACACTTAAACCCCTTCTTTTTCGCCACGGTGGCAATCTCCTCCGGTGAGTAACCCAACGCGCATAAGAAATCCAAGTAATCCTCCACTCCGAGATCATAAACCAGTCCCGGATCCAACGCTCGGACAGGGTCCACGTGTCCAGACCCATAATCAAACGGTGTGGCACCTCTCAACGTGGCAGCATCAAGGACGTCGCCCGTTTCCATGACCGTAATCCACGTAAGCGGTGGTCATAAGCGCCGATTTAATCGCCGCCGGTGACCACTCCGGGTGGGCCCCTATGATCAGCGCCGCCAACCCACTCACGTGCGGACACGACATCGAAGTCCCTGAGATTATATTAAACTCGACCCGACGTGGGTCAACCTTCAACCCGGTCGGTCCAACTGAACCGGACCAACCCGCGAGAATATTCACTCCAGGGAGCAATTAAGTCCGGTTTTAGAATCTCCGGCGTGATTTCATTGGGTCCACGTGAAGAGAAAGCCGCCACCACCGGCGACGGCCGGATTCCAACCTTTGTGCCGGAGAAGACGATGGTGGCCATCGGATTAGGGTTGGTGCTCAAGTAAGACATGATCAAGTTTCTAGCTTTCGCTCCGACGGCGACGGCAGGGAGAAGATGCGCGTCGGCGATGAGCTCCTCGCCGGTTTCCTCCGTGTTCGCCAGAACCATGCCGGCGCCGCCGGCGGACTTAACGACGTAACCCTTTTCGACCCTTGCGTTACCGCCGCGGTCACAGAGAATGAGTTTTCCGGCGACGAGGGATGGGTTTAGTGTTCCGGGGAGGCAGAGGTTGCCGTCGGTGCCGTTAGAGACGTTACCGGCGTAAACAAACGGGAGAAGACGAGAAGAAGACGGGCAAAGGTTTGCCTTTGTATAGAGAAACGCCGGTGAAATTAACGCCGTTATTGAAGTAAACGGTGGCGGGGAAGTCACGGTCGAGAGTGCCGGCGCCGACGGTGGTGAGCCATGGCGCAACGTTGGACAAAGAGGAAGCCGTTGGGCCGTCGTTGCCGGCGGAGCAAGAGACGAAGACGCCGTGTTCCATGGCGGAGAAGGCGCCGACGGCGACGTTGTCGAGATAGTAAGGAGCCATGCCGCCGCCGAGGGAGAGAGAGAGAACGTGGCAGCCGTCGGAGACGGCGCTGTCCATGGCGGCTAAGATATCGGAGCCGAAGCAGCCGGCGGCCCAACAGACTTTGTAAATGGCGAGCCGAGCTTGGGGAGCCATGCCACGAGCTGTGCCGGTGGCGTAGCCGAGGAGGTTGGCGGAAGGGACGGGTGAGCCGGCGATGGTGGTGGCAGTGTGAGTGCCGTGGCCGTCGTGATCACGCGGGGAACGTGATTCTTTGGTTTGGTCAAGGGATGAACTTGATTCATAGCCGTTGAGGAAGAAGCGGGCTCCGATGAGCTTGCGATTACAAGAAGAAGAGTTGAAGGTGGTGGTGGTGGTTTGGCAAATGCCGCGCCAGGTGTGAGGGATTGGAGAAAAGCCGGCATCGTTGAAGCTTGGGGATTCTGGCCAAACGCCGGTGTCGAGAACACCGATGATGATGTCATTGGAGGTGGAGGTGGAGATGGAGGAAAGGGGTGGAAGGGGAGAGGCCGAGGAAATGGGGAGTTCGGGTTGTGTGGAGATGGAAGTGGGATTCAGGGAGGACGGAGAGGACACCGGAATGGGAACGGAGAGAAGAGGCTTGAGAAGGGGAAAGGCGAGTGGAGAAGCCGTGGAGAATGGTGGAGTAGGTGTAGAGAATTGGAGGAGGAGAAGAAGAAAGGGAGGAGAGGGAAGAGAGGTACCAGTGATGAGGTGTGGGGAAGATGGTGGGCATTTCGGATTTGGCCATGTGGATTATGTATGTCTTTAGATTAGTGTTGGGATTTGATGATGATGATGATGATGATGATGATGATGATGATGGGAAAGGGAGGAGGAAGAGGAAGAAAGAAGAGAAGGTTTGAGGGAGCCATGAGTGTGGAGAGAAGGAGGGAGGGAGTGAGTGAGGGAAGAGTTTTGAGGGGTTTATATAGGTTTTTTTTTTTATTTATTGCTGGTATAAAGTATTAAAAGATGGATAATTACTTGTGTACCCTTATGGAGAAAATTATGAATAATAACATCTTTAAAACATGGAAATGAATAAAGAAATATGATTTCATGAGGGTATGTTTGGGATTAAATAGTTTTTTTTTTTTAAAAAAATGGTAGAGACCAGTAAAAGGAAAGGGACATGGGGGTGGTGATTAAGAGGAGGGAGTGGAGTATCCATTGTGGGAGTTACTTTGACTGAGTTGGATGTAAAGCGTGGATAATGCGGCTGCTTTTTCTTTGTCCTTTTTTGAGATGGGGATAAAGAAATTTCCAAATATAGCCTTGGAAAAGACGTAGGTTTCTAAGGGTACATATGCGCATGACCTCATCATTACTTTTTTTAAGTTGGGTACTAGAAGAAGAATAATACCATTGTGGTAGTGGTATGTTACTTTATCTTATCTCCAAATAAAAACTTAACATAATTGGATATACAAGGATTCAAAGATATAGTATATCTTTGGTTTAGAAAAATTTTAATTAAAAAAATTCATATTTTTTATTATTGCTACAATTTTGTGTATCTTTATCTTTTAAAAAAAAAAAAAAAAAAACCAAAACTAATGCTAGAATTTTGTGTATTTATTATTTTCATCCAAAGTGAAGAAAAAAGTGAGAGAATTTTTTTATCCCTACTAACATTACAACCTTTATTCACTTTCATAGGTGTCTATAATTAAAGAAAGAAGATCCATAAGGTAGGGTAGGCAAGTCATGAAAAGATAGAGTGAGTGGTTGGATGTCACATTCTTTAACTATTATTCTTCATAAGAAAGTGTCTTCTTGGGGAATTGTAATTAAATGGATTTTTAATTATTTGTAAGTGACCACTAACCCATCTTTGTTAGGTTCTCCCTCTTTCTCTATTGTCACATCTAAATTATAAAAGATGTTTTCTAACACTACCTTTCCTTTTCATTTTTGTCATGGCTTGGCTAACTAGTTAGACAAATCCTAGTCCAAGTACATGAGCTTGCTTTTCTCAACCTATATAGCTTCATGCTTGTACTTTTAAAATTTATTATTTAACTTTTATTCAGAGTAATTCTTTGGTTTTTTCCCCCCATGAAATAAATAATCAGAGAAGCAAATTAAAAGTAAAAACAAACAAAGGAATTTCCAAAATATATGTGAGAGACTAAACCATTGTCACTATTCCATCAATAATGACTGATAGGAAACTTTCTAAGTTGTTTTCTATAAGTGATAAGACTTATACCATGAAACTAGGGAACATATGTAACAAAGACCATTTAACCACTTAATAAGCTACTAGATCATGTCTCTATCTAGTGATTTGAGACTTACAGTTTGCTTAGTAGGTTGGATGTCCAATTCATAGAATGAGCCATTCACTCTTCCTAATTGAAGGCAATTTTGGCCATGCACTAGCATTGAAAGTCTAGTGATAAACATGAATTAATGGCTTGATTCATACCGAAAAAGATGCCCAGTCTAACACACCTGCATTGCCGTCTGTCTTCGCCTTTTCGAGTGGATGATATAACCCAGCCATCATCACTCTAGAATTCGCAATCTCCGGTTTTCTTTATCTCACAACCTATTCTTGTCGAGAAAGAGATGTGATATCATGTGATTAATACAATATAGTTGGAAAGAAGAAAATCTGTATGTATTAATGATATATGACCGAGATCAATCATGTTAATGATTTAAAAGAGTACAAATCAAAGCAAACAAGTTAAGTTCGACTACTAAGTGCGCATCCGGCTGTTTTCAGCTGCCCTAACTTGCTGGAAATATGGATGTGCCTGCACAACATAGAAACAATGGATTACGATCTAAGGCTAAATGGGGCAAACAATTTATCAAAAAAATTGACGGCATTGCCTCTTGAACCAATAAATTCATAAAGAAGCACATTAAAAACACCGAAAAAAATAGCTCTTTAGTCTAAGTGTGGCATATGATTTACCATTGCTTCCCGAGCAGTAAATCTATCCTGGTGATCATAACGGAGAAGCTTATCAAGGAAATCTATAGCCTGCGCATCATAAGTTTTAAAATCATGTAGTTGTCTTTAAAATTGATCATCAACATGTCATAATTGAAGTCAGTAATCACAGAAATAGGACCTCAGGAGAAACTAGGTGTTGGTTGTCTGCATTTATGAACTTGGACCAAGGTTTCCTGCTATGCCTGTGGTTCATAAGATCAGTAGAACAGTTGTTATCACCTGCAATCAGATATCAACCAACAGAATGATGGTACTACTTGTACCTTCCAACAAGAGCATCAAGTTGAGAATCGAGCACCAAGCGGTATTTGTTTAAATATGCATTCAGTTCATCTGTTCCAAGTACCTGGAAAAGAAGAACAGTATACACCAATTCAGTGCATGTGATCAGTTTAGTTTATTCTTATTTGCTTTAGCATGAATGCAGATAATTCCATCTTGAAGACCTGATCAAGCAGGATATGCCCAATGTACTAGACATCAATTTGAACACAAAAACGTATAATAGCACTTCCAAAATACTCCCTATTTCTGCTTCTTCAAAGTTATTTACCTCCAACAACTATTACATATCAAATACAAACATCCATGAAATTGTAAAACTATTTCAATTTACATAGGAATGCTCCAGACAGAGACAGAGAAAAAATATCATAACCAAAATTTCTCATCATAAGAAAAATGAAGTGAAGAAATCACTTATACAATTTGAAAACATGCACCACAAGTTATACCAATCATGTAGGACACCGCGAAAATTGTGAACATAAATGATATCCAAATAGATATTATAAGAAAAAAGTAAGTAGGCAAAGAATGAATGACATCAAAACACCAATGATAGTGCAAAGATGATTATATAATACCTTGGCAATTTTAACAAGTTGATCGTGGTTGTCATGGCCATAGAAGAAGGGCTCCTTACGGAATATCTGCAAAACATAAATAACAGAATTGCAAAAAAATGTTATCTATCAGATTCACAAGAGAGGAAACTCGTCATTTTTAGTAATAAAAAAATTCAAATAATTCTTCAACAAAACCTTCTATATGATATAGTAAAGAGCACCATTGTGGAAATTGGGTCGGACCACTAAAGCATTACAAGAAAATGACTGATTTCATTTTTTTCGGGACAAATAAAAAAGTAAAGGTCTCACCATTCCAGCAAACATGCAACCAAGACTCCACATATCCAAGGAGTAATCATAATCTTGTAAGTCAACAAGAAGTTCGGGTCCCTTGAAATATCTAGGAAACAACAGATGCTGATATTAGACTTCTGCAAACATAAACATGAAAATCTTTATGAAATCTAGCTTAAATCATGGTCAACTTATAATTATGAAGGTAGCGAAGGGAAAATGCGCACATAACTCATGAAAGGACAAAAATGCAAGCATGTTGGATGTATCACCCATGCACAAAGTTAAAAGAGTGGCTCACAACAAACTTAACAAAACTAGGCCGAATTTTACTCAAATGGTTAATTTACAAATATTCTATTATTCAAAAATGTTTCCCATAAGGGATCCCGTACAAAATACATGCACAGGTCTGATAATGAGCTTTGAAAATGTTTATAAATTCTAGTTCAAATCATGGTCCAGTTAATATCATGAACCGAGCAAAGGAAACTGTGTACATAACTCCATGAAAGGAAAAATGCAAGGATGTCAGATTTATCACCCAGGCACAAAGTTAAAAAGCGTGGCTCACAACAAACTTGACATAACTTGCCTTGATTTTCCTCAGATAAAAATTTACAAAAATTCTATTATTCAGAAATGTTCCTCATAAGGGATCCCGTACAAAATAAATGAACAGAAGGATTAATAGCAAGCTTTACTACTAATGACACCTAGCACTTCAAAGGTAACAGTAGAATAAAGAAGAGGAAGCAAAAAATCACACACATACACAAGGACCTTTGTGTAAATATTGAAGGCATGTCATATCAATTATCAAACCAGTAACTTTAGGAGTGGCAAATTTATTAATCATGTACATGCCCCCCTGCTAGAAGGAAGTTCTATTTACTTCATTACTTCATACTATGATAAGATTCTAGAAGACCAATTTATACATTCATACATTTCCAAAAAAAAAAAACATTCAATAACAATATATAATGAGTGACAAGTCAACATGTATCAGATCTCATTAACAGGCAGCAAAACAAATTAACAAAACATATGCCAAAATTATTGTCAGCATAAATCAGAGTATGAAGCATATTGCAAGGAAAATTTAGATTTGTAACTCAAAGAACAGTAATTTTATCAACTTACATCAAACTCCATAATTTAATAGCAAGGATAAAAAGTCATTGCTATTTAAGTCACTTAAAATTTCCTCACTAGCAAATTACCTTGATGCTACGCGAACATTATATTCTTTCCCAGGATGGTAGAATTCAGCAAGCCCCCAGTCTATCAAGCGGAGTTTCCGAAGTTCATGGTCTATCATAACATTGTGGGGCTTGACATCTCGATGCATAATTCCTTGTGAATGACAGTAATCAAGTGCCTATACACAAAATTACAGACATAATCATGCACTCTATAAAACTTCTTATCTACAGCAGCACAATTTCCATGGAAAAACATGACGCAGACAATCTCAACAAAAACAAATCACATGCGTGTGCATACATGTGTGAGTGTGATTACATATTTACATACAGTTATCTATTTAAGATAATGATGGATAACCAAATTGATCTGACCACAAACTATAAGATAGACAAGACAAAGCTCACAAGGTAAAAAGGTAAATAGTCAAATAATCGTAGAGATGCACCATGGAGGCATCATCAACAACATTCACAGAAAAAGAAGTCAAAATGTCTACAAATTATATGCCAGCGCTACCTTGAGAAGCTCATATATATAATATCGTATGTCATAGTCTGTCAGAGTAGGGTACAAAACTTTAAAGTCTGTACTGTTCACAAATTCAAATATCAAGCTAGGAGTTTTTGAATGCTGGTCTCTGACAATATCATGCAGCTTGACAATATTTGGACCTCCACAAAGATTCTGAAGTATTTTTATTTCCCTCTTAATCTGCAAAATTCAAAGTAAGGAAGTTAACTGAATACTTCAGCAGAAAAAAGGGATCAAATAGCAGCCAATAAAACTTTTATATACCTGTTTTATGGTTACAAGACAGAAATGACAACAGTAAAATGCAAAACTGTTAATAAGAATGAAAATTAATTGTAACAAAAAGAAACAAACAAAAATACAACAAATATTAGGAACAGACAACTACTTTAACCATGCAAACAACAAACTTGCCACCAGAGTCTACAGCCACGTATTGATCTGGATTACGTAATAACTTTGATTGCATTCTCAATGGTCTAGGAAAACCAAAAATCACTTTTTTTCTCCCTTTTTAGAAATGAAGACACTACCGATGAGGACCAGGATAGTTTCACTTGGTAACCAACTTATAATTTCTATGCACTGCATAAAAGTTTCAAAAGCATAGTGACATTGGTTAAATTCCAACCCAGTTAACATGATGCCCAACTCAACAAGTTAAAGTAAACACAAAGAAATTTTAGTAATTAGTCCCAAGTTTGAAAATCGGTAAGCCTAACAGATAACCCACCCATGATATTTCATGAAATGATAGTAACAATATGACTTTAAAAATACCATATACGACAATCACAAAAGCTTCATTACAGAGTCCAGATAATTTAACACCTTTTTTTTCTTCACAGGCTTCAGGATTTTGATGATGCAACGATCATTGTTGGTAACATTCACGCCTTCAAAAACCTCACTATATTTTCCCCTTCCAACTTTCCTAACAACCTCATAATCATCCTGCTCCCTAATTGAACAGAAAAACAAAATCAAACATGAGAAAAAACACTGGCTTCAACAACAATGACCTAGTTCAGACTATTCCAGAGTTCATTATCCAATAAATACCTCAAAATTACCAGAAAGAAATTGCATAAACAACCAAATTTATGCAAATACTCAAAAACCCTAATTACTTCGCAAACAACAAAACAACAACATTCTAGGGTTTAGAGTCAGATTAAAACTAAGGACTTGAGAATCAAACCTTTGGACTTACCCCCATTGCAAGGTGAGAGCCTCGTAATCCCAGTATTCCTTTGGACGCACGACGTTGATTTCGGCGTAAACCCTAGCCTTCGACATAGGAATCGCTAAAGCTTCGATACTGATGTCGATCTCACGGATTGTGGCGAGTATAAGGAGAGTTTAGGTAATACCTCAGCTTATCACCATCACCTCCTTCGCCGGAGAAGTGGCGTCGTCGTCGTCGTCGTCGGAGACCAGAGCGAAGGAAAGAGGTCGAGGGGGAGGTCGAGGATATCAATGGGGATGGCTTCGATCGGGATCTCGTTTGCTTTGGTTCTAGTCTTTCTTTGGGCCGGGCTTTTGACGATTGCTCTATTGGGTTGGGCTTTTATACTATGAAATTATAATTATTATTATTTTTATTAAATGCTATAACTGAAATTCAGACATTACTCTTACTTAAATATTTTACAAATTTTATTCCTATTATTATAAATCTAAATTAATATATTTTTATATAAATTGTAAATGTTTGGTGGTCTTTGTTTTCTAATGAAAAGGCGAAGCTAATGAACAGTGGACTAGTCCACTAGTACCTACCCGTGTTTATAATTAAGAGATTTTGAATTCGAACCTCTCATATTATAATTGACTTTCTGATTATATGTAAGAGTTATGTATGAGAAACACCTCTCGCTCTTCCCTCCAGGGTTGGATAGCAGGGAGTTTATCACTAGGATAGCATAAAACAAAGTTTTCAAGACACATATAACAAGAGAGAAACAATTGAGTCTGATAAGTAAAACAAGCAAACAACAAGCTACAGTTACCAAACTGAAATGTGATATAAAACTCCACATCTATAAACTAATTTGAGCAACTTATTTCTATTCTATCTCAATCTGCAGTAGAGATACAAACTGATGACTATATACGGTTTATTATCAAGTAGAACAAAAGCATTTACAGACCTTTTCTAAACCGATAAATCTGCTGTTATCAAATTGTCTGCCTTACAATGAACATGGCATCATTCATTAGAACTTACTACCAATACCCATTGATTTCTCATCGTCTACTAAAATACATACCAAGCTTTTCCTTGTGGATCAATCATCACTGCACAACACAATTAATCAAGTAAAAGGAAAATAATAACATACCTTGAACGCGCAAATCTTTTCGGTGGATCATGAAACCAAGTTCAGACAGCATCAGTGCATGGCAAATCAAAGTGTCTTCATCATTTCAATAGTAGTATTTCTCAAAAGAAACTACATGTCATACATCATTGTATTTAGCTACCTAAATAGTTCAACTGCACTTCATCTTAGCTCCATGTGAAAAGAACAGAAAATGGTCACTTAGTTCTTTCTACTTGATTGCATGATATGATCCCCAGGTGAATTCCATACCGATCAACAATATTATTTATTGAACTTACAGGTTATGGCATGTTAGGAAGAACCGAATATCAGAAGTACCATAAGTAGAGAATGCAGTAAAACTGGATGAGTATAAGAAATATGAATTAAGAAAGAGATGGCAAAATTGACATCATTGGCATTCAATCTCTAGCTAATGGTTCATTTACATGAACTAACTCAGCATTTTTAATGAACAACTGACACGTAAACAATATCAAAGATCGTGTTGATATGAAGTACTATAATTGGGTCTAGATGATTTACAATAATAGATGGAGAAATTGACCCATCACCAAAATTTAGTGGCTTGATCAGTCAAACAAGCCCTTGATTTTATTGCCTCCAAGCTTTTATATGATGAATTCTCAGCAATGGGAAGCTTCTCAATCTCAACAGAAATCCTTTACTTTGGACAACTTTAACATCATATCTTCTTGATACTCAAGAAGTAAATGTCTGTAACAATTTGAACTGGAGTCATGTAGCTAATGCTCCAAGGAATCATGAAGCAAAGACATTTCAATCGTCAGAGGAATAAAGGCATATCTTCTCAAGTTTTTCAGGCCAATCAACTCCGAGTACTCCAGGATTGAGTTCCATCGCCACTCGGAAATCATGCAATGACACTGAATAAAATTGATTTGGTCTCTGAAACTGCTCTTGCCGCACACCAAGCCTATGAGAATTCTGTCGATGAATACTCTCACTGCTGCACCTTGCTCTGGCTAGGTCTATACATGGCTTAATTAGCCCCTTCAGGTATAAATCCAAGCTACTATTCAACAAATTCACACATTCCACAGACAAACCAAGGCCCTGAGCTTCCAACTGATGTTCCATCCGCGTTTTGAGAGATATCAAATCAGGCAGTTCTGAAGCGCTATGGCAATTCTCAGGAACAGAAGGCATTGAAAAATTAGAGCTTGCTGTGCTCCCAATCCTAAGAGGTTTCCGCGAACAAGAACCCGCACTCAATGTAATGCCAAGAGGAGCCCTCACCGGGCTCCTACTTTGAACACATGGACTGCCTCTCACTTGCTCTACCTCTTCCCCATCTTCCACAGATGCAACTTCCAGCAGTGCTTTGCTACCAATAGATACAACCTCAACAGCACTTTGCTGCTCTCTAGACCTCTGTGGATCACAAGAATTAGAAACCTCCTGTAAATTTCCAGGGAGAGCCTTTCCATAAGGTCCAAGTGGACTCGGGCGGTTGCTAGACCTACGATCACGACTGCCTGTGGATCGCCCCCTTCGAGGGGACATCAAAATTGGGTCTACAACCTGCCCATTAAGTGTTCTACTGGTTCTCGAGTGCCCTGAAGCAGTCTCTTTGCTTGGCAGAGCATCACGAAGAGAGGCATTGTGCAGTATTGATCGAATTAACAAGTTATGAAGGCCAACATTCTCCTTCCCTATAGTACTTAACACAAGTTTTTCAAACTCTAACTTGCTAAGTTTGCGAGTGAGCAATCTTTCAAGGCTATAAAAGTACTTCTCAGCTTTCTGAGCTCCAAGTTTCTTGAAAATCTGTGACTTGAGCTCAACTGTGTCTACCCGGGACAACCTCCGGTAGGCCGGCATTTCCACTAGTGAGCTTCAAGAACACCTCGAAATGCCACCGATCACAAAAAGGTGCAGCCTTTCCTGCCGAATTAAATCAAATGAAAAACAAGTACAAGAAATTCACACCAAAAATGCATCATTTCTTCACCAACAAAGAATTTATATCAAAGCAAACACCACAAACTCTTAAATTCAAGCAAAAAATTCACTCAATTGATAATCAATACAAATATAAGAAAGAAAACCATCTAAAATCACAGCAAAATCAAATAAATCACTAGATATGGATGCGATCATCGGATTTTGACATGAAACCCTAATTTCGAAATGGGAAAACTACAAGAAGATCAATACTAAGCTAATAATCAAACGAATTGGAACTAGAACAGTGGAAATTGGAGGGGAAACTAACCTTCAGCGATGAAATTCCAGCAGTTTGGATGATTTCGATCGTGAAATCGGGGCGGAAAATTTTGGGGGGTTGGTTTCTTTTTTTTCCTTTTTTTCCCTCTTTTTTTTCGACTTTGGGCCCTTGTTGGGCTTCTTCTATTTATAAACAACGGCGGCTTGAGAGGCCCAGTTTCGAAGCTTCTTTAGTGACTTGCGGTCAACGGCACGTGCGAACAATTGAATATTAATTGAGGAAAATAAACGAGTATTACATGGTTGGTCTTATTATTTAATAATTATATCAAATATTTAAATTAACTAACTTTTTGAAATTATATTTTACAGAAATTATTTTTATTTTTTTGAGTTCTTTTATTTTAAAATTTACATATTAGTATTCCTACTTTTGTTTTCCATTTTTAAACCAGAAGAGTTCAGTCTTGTACTTTTTAATTAAATTAAAATTACAAAATTATCTCGCCATGTTTGTATCAGACAACATAATTGTGCGTGGATATAAATAAGAGAGTTTTTTTTTATCTGTTTTTGAGCTCGACTCAATGCTGATGAGCTCACCATTTTTGTGCCTATGACAATGAGCTTAGGGGTGGCAAAAATCCCTGGATAATTACTATTATAAATAAATAAATTTGTGTCCAGATCATGTCCGGTTTTAAATCCGGACAAACATAACTTGTTCAAACCCGGTTTTTTTAAAAATCGGGTTGTCCGATGTCCGAATCCTATAACTACATTTAATTTGTCCCCGGATTTAAAAACCATATAAGTTTGAAGTTTTTGGAAGATTGGGCTTAAAACAATTGGGCTTATGATTTTGGGCTTTTAAAATTTTAGAGGTATAAAAACCCAGTTATCAGAATTTATTTGTCCCGAATTTAAATCCGGACAATCAAACATTGTCCAAACCCGGCCCGGATTAATACAACTTTTGTCCAAACCCTTTTTGGGCATGACAGAACCGGGCCAGCGGACCCGGACTAAGGGCGTGTTTGGTTCGAGAGTGTTCCACCGAAGTGTCTGAAGTCCAGAAGTGGCACTTCAGTGGAAGTAAAGAGTTCAGGTGAAGTCCCTAGTTCAGTGTGTTTGGTTGCAGTGGGAAGTGTGACAACAGTGATCGGGTTACAGTGTTTGGACAAAGGAGTGAAAGTCCAAAAGCCCGGGTCACTCGGGAGTTCATGGTGTTTGGTTTGCAGTAGTGGAGATCCAATCACCACTTCAAGATATGGTGAGCTTACCCCTTCATGTATGTGGGAAGAATGTGTTATATTTTTTTAATTTTTTTAATTTTTTTATTTTTTTATTTTTTTATTTTTGGGTTTGTTTGTTGATTTGTTTTTGTTATTTAAATTTAAATTTTTAAACTTAATTTATAATTGTATTTATTTATTTATTTATTTTTAAATTTTGTTTTGTCGATTGGTTTTCTATTTAAATTTTTGTTGTACATTTACATCTTAAACTTATTTTTTTGTAATTATTTATAATTTTTTTATTTTTTTAATTTTTTTGTTTTGTTGGGTTTGTAATTAAATATGAATTTCAAAACTTAAATTTTGCCGGACACAATTGTAAAATTTTTGGTTTTATGAAATTATTTATTAATCTTGATAACTTTATTTGTACGTATTAGCACTTTCAATTTTAATTATCGTTGCAAAATGGATAAGTTAGCGTTGATTTGTTAATTTATTGGCATACTAACAGAAATATTAACCATATCCTTTGAAGGTGATCTATTGAGATAACCATAATGCATTGATAGTTATATGTTCACATTTCAAACTTCAACAACAAAATACTTTGGAATAATATATACAATTAAAACTATGCAATACAAGGGGTCATTAGGAGGACGACATCATCACAATTAAAATACAACTGGTTTACACTGCACATTCATAACTGTACCCAAATGTAAATAAAGTGACACCACTACTACAATTGGTGAAATGAACAAATCCCTTCATTGAATTATGATTGAACTATTCCATAATACAAAGATAGGCAATGTTCTTACATTATTACATTATTTTCGAGTATAAGTACAACCCAAGTGTGGCCATTTGCACAAACAATACAAAAAAATTAGTAACACGAACTAGAACAACGCATTCTTTGGCATGTATTCAACTTTGTATCTCCGACAAATTATGAACTCGTCCCGATTGAAAGCGCAAAAATTAGTAATTGGCGTACAAGTTGCGTCAGCGACATTGATCCACTAAAGTGACTCACCAAAAGCGGCAATGGCAATCGGGGCTTCATAGCATGGCTCAGGTGGCAAATAGCTGCATAAGGCACTTCATTGGCATTCAAGGTTGCATCATTTATGTGTGAACACTAACATCACCCACAAAATACCAAAAAGAATCCAGAATAAGGGGAAAACAACAAAACCAAACACAACTCAATTTGGATCGATTCATTGCTTGCTCCTAGCGGGAATGAGTAGAGGTGCGAGTGGAGGCATTGCATGCCCTCTGCCCGCCAGTACTCACCCTTGGTTGCGGGCAATCAATAATCATCCTCCTAACCATCTTACCACAGCTGCATGCTTATGGCTGCAATGGATTGCCCATGCAAAGCATCCGAGAGGCTTAACGAGTGCCCTTAGCTGTGTTCACACACAACAACAACCATAGCCGATGAGGGAACCTTTGCCTCGGTCCGGCGAGATAGACATTGCAGTCATCATCGCCATAATAACAAAAACACCGCAAATAATAACACACACAACATGAGCACGGATCTTGCAGATTATCTCAAGTAACAAATAGGGTCATCTATATAGTACAAACAACGAGAATATTATGGCAAATAAAGATGTTCACGAGGCGATGTACATATAAGCTTGAAAAGCGACAACACATGAAAATCGAGTCGATACAATAACTAATATATAACATCAACATAAGCCATGATATCTAATAAAAAAGTCCGAGCATAATATCGAAAAACCATACCCACGTCCGTAGGAAGAGCGAGTACTCAATTAAACATGCTCATAAACATCAACAGTACCTAATTAAACCTGATCATAAACATGAACATGCAATATAAGTGCAGAGTCATAGTCCATAACAACGACACAACAAAATACGAGAAACATTCAAGGTAAACTAGGCCCAAACTCAAAACATGCAGCAAAGGCAACAAAAGTGGCCACACATAGTTTTTCACCAGCATGCATGCAATGCAAGTAGTTCATAGTGCAGGAAATAAAATGTAGTTATGGAGGCAGATAACGCATAAAGCATACAATTCCCCTTCCAACCCAGTTTCTAACTTCCAATTCGTCACTCATTCCGATTGAGAAACTTCTCAACCCAAACACATCGCATATCAATTCTCTTCACCATGAACCTCACGGGCATCATTTTCCGCTCCACGCAAATGATCGAACACCTCCTCTAGGATTTGGTCACTAAAGCCCTCAACCTCCATCACCTTAGCATACAAAGTCTCAGTCCAGTGGAAATGACACCTAATAGCAGCAGCCATTTCTCCAACAACGTTAACAAGTTCGGCCATCATGGAATTGTTTTTTGGTCCTCTGCCCCTCTGTGCTCGAAATGTAGAAGAGGTGGCAGGGCTAGGGCTGGGAGGCACACGAGGGGCAGAGTTACCATCCCCATCCCCTTCACTGTTTGCATGTTCATTTGGTGATTCAGTATTCTCAATTTCATTATCCTCGGATCCATATTTATCTCCAAAATCTGAATACAGTGATGTCGCGTATGCCCTGTTGCATTGTCATCCCCACGGATAATTTTTCAAACCTTCATAATTTTTCGATTGGTTTTGTTGATAAAAGGGTTTCGCGATGAGGGGTGGGCCTGCAATTGACAAGAAGTGCACACACATGATAACTTATATGCTAGGAAAACTCAAACAACATCAAAAAACAACAAATGATCATAACCTCAGTGTATGTGTGTCGCGACAATTGGGTCCAAGCGTGATCATTTTGTTCTCGATCATCCCAACTCTGCCCGCTTAACTCTCGACTTTCTTAATTTCAATATAACGTGCTTTCAATGTCCTATAATGATTTTTCCACATTTTCGGGAGTGAAATCGGTGGAAAATTTTTGCGTTCTGACACTAGTTTGCATCTGTAAAAGGCAACTCGTTTGAAGGATTTGTCACACTTGAGTCCTTTGTTGGCTTGGTCAACCAACAATGGAATCAAGAAATTGTCAAATTCATTCTTCCACCTCTTGTTGGGTGTTCCACGCTTGCCTTTTGCAGCCTTTGCACTTGGGGCATCGAGGCGGGCAATTGAGGGCCTTCCATGTTTCTTCAAACTCTAAGCCATACATAAAAAAACCATGAAATCTGCTAGATTAATTATTTTTTTGAAAAAGAAACACATACACATATCGAGCGAGATAGTAAAAACAATGGAAAAAAGTTGAGGGTGCAAAAGGAAAGCGATGCGCGGGGACGGTCAAAGTTCAAAGAGAAAAATCTGAAATTGAAGGCGACAACACGGTTCAAATGCGAGAACTATATTGACGCCACGTCTCAATGGCAATGTTATCCCTAAGTTCCACCCATTGCCTGTTTTCCTCGCGTTGCTCTCGTTGTGAGCGAGATTGCGATAGAACAAGATGCTCTTCTTGCATGTTTCTATCATGTAAAATCTGGTCATTTGGATCGATTCCCGCGATATAGTTGTGGATGATGCAACATGCAATGACTAAGAGGACTTGGGTCTTGTACGGGAAAAATGGATGAGATGTAAGGATTTTGAATCGATTCTTGAGAATAGCAAATGCTCGCTCAACTCTCGACCTTAACATAGAGTACCTAAGATTGAATAATTCCTTGTGATTTACTGGCACCCGTCCATTGTGTTCTTTGAGATGGTATCTAACCCCTCGATATGGGGCTATAAAACCATTCATAGTTGTGTATCCCGCATCTACCAAGTAGTACTTCCCTACAAGAAACACTAACATTAAACATAGCGCATTTAACTTTGTCAAAACAAACAAGTTAATGTTCACAACCTTCTATTAATTTCAAACCCTCGGGTTGTGGTCGCGATAGTGCATCCCTAAGGACAGTGAAATCGTTCGCGGATCCTTCCCATCCGGCTAGCACATATGTGAATCTAAGATCAGGATTCACAACGGCAAGTACATTTTGGGTTGGGCCTTTCCGGCCCCTAAAATGGGATAACTCATGAATTGGGACAGAGGCATCTATGTGTGTGCCATCCAAAAGACCAATACAATCCTACACAGGATAAAGAAATTTAATCTGAAACCTTAAAATTATGAATAATTCACTAATAAAATTTGTGTATGTTAAGTATCTTAAATTACCTTGAAAAAGGGATACCAATTAGGGTTGGTTTCAATCTCAGGGTGGCAAGTGCCATTAGGGGGTTGAACATAATCATCGCAGCAATCGCTGCTGCTAGCGTGGGACATTATTAAAGTACACGCTAATTGTTTCACGGAGCGAAGAAACTCTATCGCATGGTCCTATTCTTGGTGTTGTGACCGACAATGTGTAAGAATATCGCAAGTTGTTACTCAACTGAGACATGTCTCGTATCGACAAGGAGGTGGGTATCACGCATAACAGAAGCCAAGTGCATGAAAGGGCCTACGTCCATCCTAAGGTAACTAACACAATAGTCTCGCCCACCCCGTAATGTACGGTTCATATGCCTCTTTCTAGTTAGGTCCCTGAACAATGAAGGAATGGGACACCTTGATGTCCTAGGTAAGTGCAACTCTTCAACTAAAACGGCAACGATGACAACAACTGTTGCAAAAGCTGCGGCGAGGGGCCTCGCACGCTCATCTATTGCCCAACTATCCATCTACACATTTTATGAGAAAATTATGACCCAGGTTTCTTATGTGATCCACTAGATATTAAATGAAGCCACAGTAAACTATGAATATGAAAGTAAGTACCAGAATTAGAGAGCCATGTGCAAAAAAAAAATAAAATAACATACACACACAAATCCTGCGTACATCAAACATGGTATGAAACAAGTTAATGTTCTGTATAGGAGTACGATAAAAGATATGCAAAACCAGTGGATAGTGAGAAACAACATGCAAATACAGTTATTAAACATAACAACAGCATGAAAACATTATCAAAATGGAAACAAACTATTCACAATTGAAGCTGGATATTGTCATCAGACCTGGGAAGCAACATTAATAAAAAGGAACAAGCATGCATATATATTAAATACACATGATAAATGGAATCCAAACAGCAGTTATCAAATGGGAAAGACCATGCAAATGTAGTTATTAAAGACAACAACACAATGACAACATTATCAAAAACATCAAAAACCATTTCACACTTGCAGTTGGAGATTGTTCACACACCTGGACAGTACTATTAATACAAAACAAAAGAACAAGCATGCATATATATTACATTAACATGATAAATGGAATCCAAACAGCAGTTAATAAATGTGAAACACCATGCAAATGTAGATATTAAAGACAAGAGCACAATGACAACATTATCAAAACATCAAAAAACATTTCACAATTGACTGTAAAGATTGTTCACACACCTGGAAAGTAATACTAATAAAAAAAAAGGAACAAGCATGCATAGACGTTGGGAGTAATATAACAATTTACAGGAAACACACTAGCACAATAACCAAGAATCATGAAAGCAGAAGTTATTAAACACTGATAATGGTCGATAAGATTAAAAGTGGCATACATAAACAGTGTGCAAATACTACTTCAAAATTTATATAAGAAAAATGGTATGGAAATCATTTGCATCTAGTGTGACAGCAGATAAACCAACTAAAACAACAAATAAACAAATGGGAAAAGCATATTGCATCAATTTAATAGAAATGGAAAAGAAACAGGTAAAAAAGGATTATAAGCAATAAAGGATTATAACCAAAACAAAAACAAAACAACAAAAACCAACAAATAAATAACAGAAGCCAAGTCTTCATGTATCACGAGTTTGTAACAGAAAAGAAAAGCGAAAAAAACCAAAACAAAAAAGTGGTTAGATCATTTTGCGAGATCCGTAACAAAACAACAAAACCAACAAATAAATAACTATGAATGCCTCCATGTATCACAGAGTTGGAACCAAAAAAAAAAAGGAAGAAAGAAAGGAAAAACATAATCAGATCTATAAGAAAACAACAAAAACCAACAAATGAACAACTATGACTGGCTTCATGTATCACCGATTTGTAACAAAACAAGTAGAAAGAAAGAAAAACAGCGACAACATAAGTGGTTAGATCATTTGCAGATGTATAACGAAAAATAAAAAATAAAAGAAAACCAAAACCAATACATTAACGAGTAAATCATTTTCGTGTATAGCAAATATATAACAAAACAAAAAAACCAAAAAGGTACACGGTTAGATCATTTCACTCATACAAGATCTATAACATAAAAAAAAAAACAACTCATAATTGACTGTAAATTCGTTTATTTCCCAAAAATTTTGCGGTAAAAAAAAATAAAAAATTAAACCAAGGTGGTGAAACAAAAACAATTGCAGAGAAAAGCCACAATCCACAATAGTATATGTATACATATACAAATAAATTAAAAAAAAAGACATCAACATGAAAACTAGACATACTACACATGGATTAGAAGAAATCGATTCGAGAAACATGCGTGATGAAAACCCTAATAGCAAAAAACAATCAGAAAAAAAAATATTTTAACAACGGTGAAGACACGGTGAAGAGGGATCTCTGTCTTCCTAACATGCAAAGAGAAGAGAACAAAGCGGATGAAGAAAGCGGTGACCTCCTCGGAGAGGCGAGAAGGAATACAAGAGGCGGCGAGTGAAGGGGCTCTAGGCAAGAAGGCGAGAAGACAATGGGAAAAACCCCTAACGAAACCCGAGGAGGTGATAATAGCGAGGTCACGTGGGTTCGCAGTCGGAAGTGGAGACATCGACCAGCAAGTACAAAAACCACCAAGTACGACTTGGAGTTTTTCTCGGGAAGTCGAAGGGGAAGTGGGGGTGTATTGGAGGTGTCACATCATCACTTCCCGGACCACTACTGATGAAACAAACAAATGGAAGTCAAGCTGAAGTCATGATTTCGGTCACTTCAGCCTTAAATGAAGCCAACCAAACACGCCCTAAGTATTGCCACCCCTAAATAAGCTTGTGCTTAACTCCTGAAGACGAGATCTTTCATCGTCAATGTTGGTATTTTAGTATTATAGTACAATATTAAGAAACAAATTATGAAATAAAAAAATAAGTATAAAAAGAAAAAAAATGAAAAATAAAAAGATTATATTATTAAATTAAAATAAAAATATTAAAAAACTTGTAACCTAACAGTATTTAGTGTTATTGTGAAAAAACGAAAATGATATATTGAATTCAAGATTTTTTTAAAACAATAATAACAATAATAGATCATCAGTTGTGGATCGAGGACTCCTAGCCTAAACCCTTCATCTTGGAAAAGTACACGGGTTGGATAATGCTGGTTGTTTTCGTGAAAAAAAAATTTGCATGAAAATTTTTATTATATTATTATCTATACATACTATTAAAGTAGATGTAGAATCTACTCCGAGAGCATTTCAAGAAATAATTTTAATTTTTTTAATATCATTTAAATTTTTATTTATATTACTTATAATGTTAATAATTGAAAAACATTAATTACACTTAATTATTTATGCAATAAATGTCTATAAGACTTTTGAAATCCAAAGTATATTATACTCCCTTCGTTCTTTTTTATCTGAATAACGGAATTTCACATACCAAAAAAAGTTGGTTATTTCATATAATTTAATAAAAAATTAGTTATTTTTCCAAAATTACCCATAATTTATATATTCACATTGTTTTCTTATATTAAATTTCAAGAAGAGAATTGAAAAAAGTATTAGGGTAATTTTGGAAAAAAATGTCTCGATGTTAAAAAATGATAGATATTCCCTCCGTTTCTTTTTATCTGTGGGTTTATGACAGATAAAAAAGAACATATGAAGTAAAAAGGAATATGAGTTCATAACAGATAAAAAAGAACAGAGAGAGTAGTTTTTATGGTAGGAATTGTTTAATTAAATTATTTTATATATATATATATATATATATATATATATATGATATTATCTCAAAAATTTTTAGCAAAATTTTAAAAACTCTGATGCGAAGCCGGGAAAATGCCTAGTTATTATATAAAAAACGAGAGTAAAGAGAAACCATTCATGGCCAGATGCAAGAATTGGTTCGATTCATGAGTAGCCTCCATTGCTGTCTTCCTTCCGAGCATTGCAGCTGCTGCAGCTGCAGCCATGGCTCCTCCATCCCTAAGAGCGCTAGTTCCTATTGATGTCAAGAAGAAGCCATGGAAGCAGAAGCTTCCTCTCCCATTTACTGATGGTTGTAGATGCAACTGAAGCTCTTCAGAGTGGAGATGGTGAACTGGATTGGGGGTGACTCTTATGAATATCAGGTCCTTGAATCTCTCTACTGTGAGTTCAATCTTCATCTTCTTTCAGTTTCAGCTGTGAATTCATTCAATGTGTATTAGTTTCATAGTAATTGAAATTGGGTGTGTTTGTTCTGAAGATAGGGATGAAATTTTGTTGAAGAGAAACAAAAAGGAGAATTTCTGTATATTGATTTGCTTGTCCATCTTGGTTTCTTCATGTTTAGGGTTAGCAAATAGAGGAAAGAATATTGAAATCAAGGATGACTTGATTGATTAGGGTTTATGATTTACAAGATTTTAACTTGTTAATCACATTTTAGAGGGCATTACTAAATTTCAGGTTCATACTATAATTAACTTTTTAACAAAAAAGTGAATTTTTAACATATTGATTTGCTTATCAATCTTGTTTTCTTCATGCCTAGGGTTAGTAAATAGAGGAAAGAACACTGAAATCAGTGATGTCTTGATTGATTAGGGTTTATGGTTTACAAGGATTAAGAGGGACATTATTAAATTGTAGGTTCATATTATAATCAACTTTTTTTAGTAGAGGACATGAGTTATCTTGTTTAAGTTTGTAATACAATAGAATCTCAAAAATCTCAATGAATTATTTGATGCTATCATGGACAAAGACAGGTTAAAGCCATGCATTGTATTCTCAGTTTGTGAAATTCTTTGTTGAACTGTCGCGATCGAAGAAAAAGTCTAGCCGATAATTACTTTTGTATAATGCCAAATGCTAGGCTCCGATGGGGAGTTTATTTTGGTACCTTGGGGACCAAAAAAACCTTGAAAGGGATATTCATTAATGTCGACATGACTATTACTTGTTGAATTGTTCATGCATAGCATGCCATTTAATTAAGAATAGATCATACTTTCTGAGCAACAGCAATGCTCTGTCAACTCCAATAGTTGTAATCCCCATAGATTTGAAGAAGAAGCCATGGGAGCAAAAGTTTCCATGCCACAACCTGTGGCACCCGGACATACGCCCGGACCCCGATTGTAGATGTTACTGAAGGGGAGGTCTTCAGAGTGGAGATGGTGGATTGCTCGGGAGATTCTATTGGAGATAATGACTCTGCCACGGATATTAAGTTTGTGAGCCTGGTTGGCGTAAGTGGAAGGAACCTTTTTTTTTCTGTTAATTTTTGCAAAGAGAAAAGTGCAACTGATCTCTATGATTTTGATCACTAGCAAAAGAATTCTCTCTTTTAGTTGTGCCTAGGGTACAAATTCTGTTGACATATTTTTAGTGATTATCGATTTGATTTTCTTCATTCAATCAAATGTGTTGAAGTGGTTTTCCTTCTCTTTCTCTGTTCCCTTGTTCTGTTCTCTGTCCAACCAAGCTTACCCTTTAGGTATGGGAAATATTAGAGACAAGGACATAGAAATACAATGATGAACAAGGGACACTGAAATTATGTAGTTCTTGAATTATTTTTATTGCCCAAGCACAACAGGCAACACAAAAAGGACAACTGAAACCACAATATCATATTAGAGCCGCACAAAAACTGTCTGCAGAAAGTTTGAACATAGATGTGTTGAGGCCCAACTCAAATGCGAAATAAATTATTAGTAACTTTTTGTATGATCGAATCAATGAAAAACTGATGCCCTGATTGATACTTGCAAATAGAGTCATACTTTAGAATATTTGTCTTCATTTTTCTAAGTTATGCCCTTTGATTTGTCCCTTTCTTGGTTTAACTTTCATCGGATTAAATCTGCTTTGCAATAGCATGATCTAGTTAACTCGAGCTTGAGCATGAACTAAATGCCTGAAATAGGATTAGAATTCAAAAGTGTGCTTTTAAGCTCTCAATAAATTGAGTATAAACTAGCAGTGAATGATGATTACTCTTGCAGGCACATTATCTAAGTGGGCCAATAAAGGTTTTTGACAAGGAAGGCATTCCAGCCAAGCCTGGGGATCTTCTTGTTGTTGAAATATGCAACTTGGGACCTCTTCCGGCAGATGAATAGGGATATACTGCAACACTCGATAGAGAAAACAGTGGTGGGTTTTCAACTGATCATTTCCCCGTCGCAACAAAAGCTATTTGGTATTTTGATAGAATATATGCATATTCTCCTCATATTCCTGGTATAACTGCACATCTCACCATTTTTACTAAGTAGAACAATTTCAATACAG